>NC_043996.1:19391984-19691984 GCF_902150065.1 Myripristis murdjan | reverse complement strand
TCAAATGAAGAGGTAAAAGTCTGCAAGATAATGTAGAAAGCCTTATTTTCCATAAGGCATGGCTGGGATGTTGTAATGACAGGCAGAGCTGCAGGATTTTCACAAGTGACCTGTGGGTGGTGCTGGTTTTCCAGGGCAGGGGTCCACATCAGCTTAGTACACAAAATAATTTGGCAATAGTTTTTGGTTAACATACCACAAACCAGACAGTCATGCTCCCCATGAGTCAAATAGTCACGTTCAAACAGCCATTCCACTGTTGTGAAACACCACACTGGGCAAGACTCTACCAAGTTTGGTTTCCCTTTCGCAAAAGTACCAACAATAGCATTTGATTTAGTTTAATTAATAAATAACAAATTCAGGAACTCTATCTGGTTTACTTGTATAATTTTATCAACCTAAATAATTTAAATTTAAGTTGATTTGTCTCAGCTGGAATCTCAAGTCAGAATTTTGCTACTGTATGACTAATATTTTGAATTTCCTGGTGTCCCAAATTCCAGCGTCCCAGCATTGCTTTTTCATGCAGTTCTGTCAGTCTTATTGAGTTTTATTTTGTCTCTGGCCCAGGATTCTGTATGGGGCGGGACAGGATCTTCGTCACTGTACCAGCCCAACCATACGAGCCTCCAGCAGCCGCGCTTCGAGACCGTCACCTCAGGGAAGAAGAAGAAAAAGCAGAAGATGGTCCGTGCAGACCCAAGCCTTCTAGGTGAGAGGAAACATAAATTGGAGAGCTTTAAAGGCGATGATCTTTTTTCAATTATTTTGCATTTTGGTTGCTGTATTTAATCGTTCCTTGTATTTTCCTGTGTTGTGTTCCTCAGGTTTTTCTGTGAATGCGTCCTCTGAGAGATTGAATATGGGCGAGATTGAGACCGTGGAGGACTTTTAAGGGACTGCTGCCAACCAATCCCACTGACTGTATCCGATTTGAACAGCAGCCATTTTACCCAAGCCCCTGCCCCGGCCCCCACCGGCCCCCACATCCCTCACCTCGTTTTTTTTCCCCCCTCCATTTAACAAACATTCTCCAATAATCTCACACTGATTCCAAATTTCAAACCGTAATCGGAGGCGAAAGTTATGTTTTCCCCTTGCTAATGGATCCCTATTGAAACCCGTTGAGGGAATGGGGACAAGCAGAGTCACCGTTGAAACATCCAACCAGGCAATCACTCAACTAATGAACTATGAAGTTTCTGGAAAAGGCTGCAGAGGTGTTGATGTCTTTGCACCATCAGCTGCTCAATCCCGGCTCATGTCCTGTTTGTTGAAATTTGCGGTAACGACCTTATTCCAAATCTGGTCTGCATCCTATGGATTTTTTTTTTAGAGTGTGGATATATGGGTTGGGGGTGGTGGTGGGTTTAATGGGAAAGGTTAGAGAGATTATATCCATTTTGTTTTATTTATTTGAAGTTTACCCCCACACTTAAAACTCCCCTCTTTTCCCTCCCTGTTTTCCGCTGAGTGTTCATGGATAATGACGATGGGAAAGTAGGACCCAAGGATTCGTGCCCACTTATGTCCTGTTTTAAGGGCATGTTCGAAAGTTCCAAGTAGTTATCTATTTCTTGTAAAATACTAGGCTGTTTAAAGAATAAACTTTCAATTCTGCATCTGTATTATAATATATGGAAATGATGAACTGCTGGAGTCATACTTTTTTATTGCGGTATGAAATAAAACAGTCTGTTGTGTGGGCTGTTCACACCTGTGTCTGAATCAACAGTTTGGAAAAACCATAGAAGTGTAAGATCCATTTGATGCCCAAATGTACACTTAGTCACATCACCAGGAATCAAGCCTCACAGTGTTCCCATTCAGGGATGGAAACGTCTGCAGGGAAAACAAGAAAGAAAATTGAGCATTTCCGTTCTTGAAAACTTTTGAGTTTTGGAATTTGTAAGTACGTATAGAACTTAATTCCTTTTGTAGAATATTTTTTTTTCTATGCCAAAATGACAGTACCTAGCCAATAACAGGATACATCATAAATTAACCTAAAGACGTCTTTTAATCCAGTCATTGTGTATCAGATATCAGAATTATAAAATGAAAATGTCCTCTCAGTGATCCTGCAATGCAAAGGCTTCATATTATTTCTTCTGTATTAATCTGCATTATTTATTATGATTTAACCCCCCATTTTGAGTTAGTGCCAAGCAAAACATTTGTTCCAGGTAGATAACGTTGGTATTCAGTGCAGGAATTACCTACATCAATAAAACATGCAAGTGTTTCTCAATTAGCTCTTTGAGCAAGTTAAAAAATTAACTCACCCCTGTATCGCACAAAAGTTGTCAGTTTTAAATCCAAAAAAGTGACACTACATTGCTCTTTGCTTGTATATAACTAGCAACCTGCTCTTGGATTATTTACCAAGAAGCCAACATGCTTTCTAGTTAAGAATTTTATCAATACACAAATATGATGTTGCAATCCCTTGTGCTGGTAGCCAGGCTAAGCCTTCTCATAGAGGCCCAATTCATGATTTTACTCATAATTTTACCATTAACTAACATACCTTAATGCTTAGTTAGTAGTTAATAAAGCAGTACTTAGAGGTGTTACAAAGCTGATGAATAACTGAAATGTTAAATGGTTCCATCTTATCTAGTACTACAGTTTAATGATTATTAATACATTCATGTTTATTAAAGGATCAAGATCTATAGGTAACGACTATTAAACATGATTAATTTATGCTTAGGTACTAGTTGGCTAAGTCTTATGTAGGCATTATTTTGACAATACCAGTGTAAAGTCTTACCGAAACAATGCAACATGTCGCTGTCTCAAAATGGAAGCTGTACCACAGGTCTCCAAGCTTTCAGGGGCGTTGTCACCGAACTGAACCAAAAGGCTAAACCACAGGAAGAGGTTGTATGTAGACTTGGCAGAAGAACATTGAGCGACAGACGAGGCTAGTGAGAAGAGGTCCTGGATGCAGGTGCTCATCTGCCCTGCCAGAGTGTCCTTGAGCAATGCGCTTAGTCCCTGCCACCTCTGGAGGAATGTTTCTTTCGCATGGTCTGCACTCGGACCTTGAAGTATGTAAGGCTGGTGGGGCAAAAACTGTCCTACAGTATACCCTAATACCATACCATCACACCCTCAAGGCAACATAACAATATACATTAAGTAGCACTTTGGCTGATGTCATATCTTCAAACACTTCAGCCAAACATGCTCTTTAGATTGTACTTACTTACATAGCGTGGCCCATCAGTCCATATGACCCAGGTTGCCATCTAACTCCCTCACTTGTTCATTAATACAGCAGCATGTTAACACGCTGCACAGTATCTGGCAATCAAGTCCACATAAAGAGATACAAATATAAATAAAATCATTGGCAGAAGTGCTTGAAGGCGTAATGACAGGCGAAACTTAGATGCATTTTTTTTTAATACCACGTCTGAAGATTCAGATCATGGTTAACCAAGGAAAGTGAAATTGAGGTGAAAACGTTTCACCTCTCATCCAAGAAGCTTCTTCCGTTGTATCTGACACGGCTTCAAAAACCTACAGACGAGTTCGATTTTGATACATAAATGTGGTGTACGTGTTTTATGAGATGGTTTTCAACCCATCAACTTTCCATTAACAGTGCCGCATTATTTTCTTTTATTTTCTTTGACTTGAAAAAAAACGTGCAAGCTTGACTTCAGAGATGTTCCCTCTCCCTTCATTCACTGATGAGTCATGATCCTGAAGTTTGATAACTTTACAGGGGATGGTGTCTGGCCAGACAGCTACTGTATGTGATTCGACCCAACCAAGGTTAGTGCCCACCCCTCCAAGCCCCTGTCCAAGTATGTGGTCAGAGGAGTATGAAGTGGGTGGGCACCATGATGATGTGCTCACAAAGTCCTCAGTGTCCAGACGGCTCTCTCTGTCCACACCTAGCCCCACCCCTTCTCTCACCCTACAACTGCCCACCTTTCTCTCTCTTCTCCCACACTCTTCTCACTCCTCTCCCAGGGTCACTACGTGTTAAAAGTCCATGCTTGAGCAGGTCTGGAGACGTTGCACTCTCTCTCGCGCTCATCTCCACTTTGCACCATGGTTCAGAGCAGCAGTATCTGCAGATTCCTCCTCCTGGTGCTCCTAGGCCTCTTGGTAGCCACCGTACGCTCAGGTAAGAGTTTGCCCACTCGTGCTCTACTAGTGAGAGTTCATAGAAATGCGCGAAAATTAATAAGCGTGTTTGCACATCCAGACAAATTATTTCATTGCAGGACAAAAAATGTTCAGTGCAGGGTACAAAGGAGCGAGGTCTGCACACTGTTGAGCCCCCAAATAATTTTATTCTTTTTTTGCTTTGTTTTTTGAGGCAACGTTCTGATCTGTAAGATCTTCTGTTATGCCTGAATCATATGATTCATGTGGCTGTGACCTTTAAAAGGGCCACAACCACACTGAAAGATTGCAATGAGAGGTTTGTGAAGTGCATGGCTGTTAGCAGTTAACATGTGGAAGATAGATGCTCACCAAATAATAGCAAATTGTGTCAATAACTTCTAAGTTGCTGATGAAGTCTGCTGCCCTGGGCATACATTTGAATTACTGCTGGGCTTTTAGATTACAGAATTTTCTTTCTAACTTGCAGTGGGTAGGTTTATGGTTTATCATATCCTTGATGCTTAAAATTGATGATGGGCACATAGGTGTTGGCAGCTTACCACGCTTTATGTTGTATGTAATTTTATTTGTGCATGTTTGGTCCTCTGTAAAAGGTGGAAAGTGTGTATACGTGTCATTCTTCCCTTCTGTTCCACACACACAGGCCTGCATGTGAGAGGCTGCTGCATGATCTAAATGATCCAGTTGTTGAAGGTAGTCGAAGTTCTGAGAGCTCTGAAAGCTGCTCTTTGACAAACGATGACTCAGTCCGCTTTCAAGGTGCCCAAATGTTTGCCATTCGTCTGAGGCTGAATATTCAATGCACTCTTGCTCAAGCAGAGATTCAACTTTGCATTTCTGCGTAGATCTCATGCAGACGTAACTGGCTCAGTGGTGCGTGGTAGTCATAAGCATGGAGTTTATCTCATAGATGTAGTGCGATTAAGAAAGGAAGACATTTGCACAGATGGAGTTGTAGATTCTTGCAAGAAGCCCAGTGCTCTTTCTGATCTCATCTGTGATAATTTTTCTCATTATAAGAACTGTTTTCCCTGTACATCAACAGGTTATCAGCATTTGTGTGTGTTGTGGCTGATAAACCTGAGGACAGACCTCAGCACACTCATGTCATTCATCACCTTTCTTTCCTTCTGTCTCGCTTGCTTGCTTTCCTCCTCTTCTCCACAAAGCTAGGGATTGTCAAAGAGTTGGAAACAACGAACACACACACAGCAGAGCTGCTGTCAGGCCAGAGGTCAGAGCAGAGGTGAACAGGGCAGCAGGATCACGGCAATACAACAAGTCAATGATGTCTAATGAAACAAAAATATAGCCGAGAGCTGACACCTTCACTCTGAACACTAAACTACTATAATAGCAAGAAAACCTGTCATCTAAATGCCACGGTGAGCCTTCTGACACTCTGGTGCAATGACTTGCCTACATATTGGCAGGTTTCCCAAAATATCTTGCGGTGTCCTCTTGCTTAAGATTGTGAAATTTTGGAGTGTATTGTTGCATAAGCATTTACTTGGCAATTTGTGATGCTTCTTAACAGCCCAGGACACATACATTTGAGACATAAATCCAGCTGGCTGGGTTAATATTTAAGAATGTTTTTTAATCTAATTTTATCTTAACTGCTTTGCTTTTTAGATACCGTAAGATATAGAGATAAGAATTTGGCAGAGAAGCATATTGTGGGGAGAAGACGTGAGAATAAAGGATAGCTCTTATCAAACGCGGGTATTGTTTTCTACTCCACTCCACTGTGCAGTTCCAGCTAATCACTGCTTTTGCTGTTGTGGTGTGGGTGACATGTTCATGTTGTTTTGAATCAGCGCTGCCAATCTTGACCACAACTCAAATCCTGTGACTGAAGCAGCACGGCACGCACTCCCAAGGGTTGACTAAGCATGAGAAATAAACCCAACTGAGTCAACATGAGAAGCTTAGTTATCACAATGTGACACTTACTCACTCTATCTTCTGCACTCTTCCTCAAAGCGGCTGACTCACAGCTTTTCAATGAATGTAGGAGAGATTATGATGGGAAAAGGAATCGGCTTCACAATTGCAGCTAGAAATGGAGAAGTAATGGGAACCTTCGCTGCAGTGAACCCCATGCCCCGTCTCACTAAAAAGCGATGATTAAGGTCATCACATAACCTTCAGCCGGCTCAAAAACACACTGGGCGCTATTGCTGTGTGTTATATCATAAGATCTGGGAGTTAAAGGTGACCCCAACCTGTGGAAGGCAAAGGGGGGTGAGGCAAGGACACCGGCAACACCACTGCAATTTTTGAGATGGGTCACTCACCCCCTCGATGCCGGGACAGGGTGGTTTTCACATACACCTGTTTGCACGCTTTGTGATCTCTCTGGCTGGTGTGAAATCCTGACTGAAGAAGCCTGAGCTCCAAACAAATGGCTGCCTGTGTTTTTTAAGACTCTGAAATCACACTTCCCTAACTGTCTGCCATGTTTTTTTTTTCTTTTTTTTCTTTTTTTTCTACATGTCTGGAACCCCGCGCAGTGCAAGACAAGTACAAGGAGGGTCATTTGATTGACATGTTGACTCATTTCTTCAGATGCTGTAACCTAATAGTGCAGTTTAGGGATGACACAGATTTTTCTGGACTTATGGTAATTCCATTAGCGGAAATTACGAGTGCAAGTAAACCCCTCCTAGAAGAGGAAACAAACACCAATGGAAAAACATCATGTTATTTTTTTGTCTTCTCATTAAATCAAGCTGTCCAGAGCGTACAAACCTCGCACACAGAGACTATTTAATAAACAAGTTTGTTTGACATCCAGTGCCCAGCCGGTGCCTGGTTTGGGCCTGGCCGGTTGTTACTGGTTGCAGTCCGCCGCCCTCCATGACCGCACAGGCTGCCTTTTGTGCCCTGGGCTGAAGGCCTCATTGATGGCTGTGCTGGCCAGAGGCCCAGGCCTCCGTACCTCCAGCCAACCCCAGGACAGGAAGCTACGCACTACACAGAGTCAACACAGCAGCATCAAACTACAAGCATGTTACATTAGAAGAGCATATCAGAAGGATCAGGACAGTAGGTTGTAAAATATTGTTGACAAGACACACAGCTACCATGATGACACTGAGCTGTGAAGACGATGTTAGAAATGCATTTATTTCTTGGTAACCATTTTTGAAAATTATGAGTTTTTTATAAAGATTAGATGGAAATGAAAATGGCGCACTAGGAACAAGAGATGAAATGGAGTGAGCGAGTTTACAGTGGGCGTCAGAGGCTACAAAGTAAATATGTAGGGTGGACATTAAATAAGATGGGTGTAAATATGTTTGGGGTATGGTTTTGTTGGTATGCGAAGCGTGAGGGCAGGACGAGTGAATCAGTGCGCATGTGAATGGGTGGGCTTGTGTGTGAACAGTTTGTTTTTCTGCGGAGATCGGGATCAAATTTTCCCCTGTTCCTTTGGATCTCAAAAGCAAAGCTGTACAGCTGTTCACACATCGGAGAGATGGCGAGCATCACGGTTTCAGGATCGCTTGACTCAGTCAGTGCTCAGTTTAGCATTGTAACTAAAGTCTGAAACCAGGCCAAGGAAGGAAAGTAAACCGCGTTTCTATGGCTACTGTGTAGGTGTGAAAAGTCTCACAGTAGCTTGATGCTCAGATGGGAGGAATGTAGAGTAAATTGGGATGGTAGGAGGAGAAAGGAGGATAGATTGGCAAAGAACAAGAAGTACAAATGATAAAGGAGTTTTACAGAAACAAAGCTCCAACCACTGCCTTCCCTGTGGGACTTTTACACATATATCTGTCCACTGGTTACCACGTGGAACTGGATTTGTCCCACACACAGACTAGATATTGCACTTCACGCAGCTGTCACTCTGACTATGCCAGACATGAGAAATAAATGTAAGGATATGTGTAGGCAGTCCGCTTTTTGGCATAGTCTTTCTGTTAAATGCAAATTCTGCAGCGATAATGACCCCAACTCCGAGTGAAGTACTTTTTCATTTGATCAACAAACTCGGGTGAAGCCATAAAGTGAGAGCAAGCCAATGTAGAAAACCAAGCGCATAGGCAGGGCCTACCTGTAGCTCATGCGGACAAAATGTTCATCCTCTTTACAAAGACATCCTTATACCCTGGCCTGAGCCGTTAACCCGCCGAGACAGAGAGAGGCTGTTGGAGGCATCAAAGACTGGGCCATGTATGTAGCTCTGCATCCCCAAGGCCTCACTGTCCAGAGAGAAGGCAAACAGGTCCATTAGCAAGGCTGTGCACGTCTTCAGTGAAATGCTTGCCTTAAATAAACACAGTAAGTTGATACGGGGCAGCAGGCCATCAGTAATCTTAACACATCGTCTCGGGGTTTCAGTTTTGAAATGAGTTGGTGTGAGGTTGCTTTCCAGTCAGCACAGACATCAAACGGTTTGGTAATTTGCTGACTGATTCAAGAAGTGCACGTTGCTGGTAAACACAGTTTTGTCTGTTTTTTTTTTTTTTTCTTTTTCTTTTTTTTTTCATTTCTTCCTCCTCAGAGACAGTTGGAGACCCGGCTCCAACTCTCCAAGGGGACAACCAGGACACTGTGTCTGGAGGAGGGGCCTATGATGTCACCACCAAGGACCCATTCCAGGACATGACGGAGCGATCCTTCACCTACGACTACGAGGACACCACACACCCCCAGACCATGGAGGAGGAGGAGGGTAAAATCTGAACTGAAACCTGTTTGACAGATTAATAATCACTCCATTCAGTCATAGTCAACCAAGCAATCTTACGTTATTTCTTCCCACCTTTAGTCTTTGCACGACCTAGAAATTTTTCCCAGGCTCTAAACTCAACACTAATTCGCCTCAACCTGGACTCTCTGCCACTAATAAGGCAATTAAAATTATATCATTGTACATTTTTATTCTGTTTGTTTTCATTTAAAGCATGCTTACTAGTTTGTCCTTTAACTTTTCACACACAGTTGTTTGTTTTTACTTCTTGACACAACTGTAAATGAGGATACCTCCTCAATGGTATTTTGAGGTAAAATGAAAGTTTAATAATAATATTAATAATCTCTAACCTACGTCTAAAGTTAAACATCTGTTTAAGCTTGACTATTTCTATCCTGATGCCTAACCCTGCACATCTCTAACTTAATACTTACTCAGCCCTACTACTCAGCACCTAAGCGAGATTTTGTGATATGACAGTAAAAGTTGTACTTATTGTACCTTTAAGTACCTTTAAGTTTCTTGTTTTTCAAGATGAGCCATCATGCGAAAAAAAAAGGTGTGGCTGTCTATACACTGTTTGCTTAACATCTTTCCATTTTAGCGGTCAAGATAATTAGATACGTTGTGTGTGTGTGTGTGTGTGTGTGTGTGCAGGAGTCCTGGGGCCGGGGGCCATCACAGCCATCGTTATAGCAGTATTCCTGGGAGCGTCCGTCCTCCTCGCCCTCATCGTTATCACACTCAGAAAGTTCACTGCCTCGTAGAGTGAATACCTCCTGTCCCCTTACTCACTCTCTCTCTCTCTCTCTCTCTCTCTCTCTCTCTCTCACTTTTACTCTCTCTCTTTCTTTCTCTCCCACTCTTTCTCTGTTAGACAAAATGAGTAAGAGTGCATCTTTTGCTCCACTGTGGATGCTGAAAAATGTGGCAGGTCCCTTTGTCCGTAAGAAGTACCTAACAAACTGCAGTTGCTTTTCAGACTTCTCCCCCCTGTAAACAAACTGTATTTGTTGCTCACACTTATTCACTTGTAACTAAAGTTAAAATGTTAGAAACTGGCTGGTTCTTCCAGTGTAAATCGTAGCATATCCATGTCTTGTTTTTTTTTTTCTCTCTCTCTCTCTGTCTCTCTCTCTCTCTCTCTCTTTTTTTTTTTTTTTTTTTTAGCTTTCTTCACTTGTGATTTTCATTTGTCAATGTTATATTTTTGTCAAAAGTGTTTGTCCAATTTTGTCATGTGTTTGTAGATGTGAGTAGAGACTGTTTCCTCTCTTGTGGGTTTTTTTGTTAATCTTCAGAGTTTTGTTGTGATATTTCCTGGATGAGTTTGCTCTTATTTCTACATGAAGTGTGTGCGTTTTGTGTGTGTGTGTGTGTGTGTGTGTATGGGTGTGCATTAGGATGTGTATCTCCTAGTTAAGGTACTGCCCATTATATCCATTTTGTTAGTGCATTTTCCTTTCTCCCAGTTCAACAAGAAGGATATTTCGGATTCACGTACCTAAACAGAACAAATTCCCCATTCCCATATTTTAGCTCATGCCAAAATAACTTCCCAAATATTGCCTTGGCGTTACCATTTTACAAGGTTTAGAGTTTGTTTTGCTCCATTTGTATAAACATTTGTCGAGACAAAATAAGAACGACACATTTAAAAAAAGAAAAGGCAGGCTGCTTCGATGAATGTAAACAGGGTTGTTGGTTGGTTTGTTTTACCTGCAGAGCAAATATTATATCAGGGTCAAAAGAGAGGCTGAGTGTGTATGTGTTCAAGTGTGTGTTTGTAGTTTTTGATATTGTTTTATTTGGTGTGTGTGCGTGTGTGTGTGTGTGTGTATGTGTGTGTGAGATTTTGGGGAGGATAATACTGCCATTTTCTGTACACTCCAGTGGCCTCAGCAAACAGCCATGTTAATGTATGTTTCCATAATAATATCACTGCCCGAAGTTGTTTAGCATTTACGTGGAATAAATAAATCCAATAAATCAGTACCAAATGTTGCAGATTTCCATGTGATTTTTTAACACCATCGCTGAGCCAACTCGGTTGCAATAGAAGCATTTGTAGAAGACAGTGTAACATTAGGTGAGGAGAGATTTGCTTTAATTTGCTTCCTCGCAGAGAGAGGGAATACTGCCCCCTAAACAAAAATCTCCCATAGCGATACACACCACTAGATGGCAGTGTCTAGCCCCTTGCATTACTTGCATGCACAAAGCAGTTTTGCTGTGAAAATAACATTTCAGCTCATGATTCAAATTCAGACATGCCACTGTCAGAAAATGTCACCAAAAAGGCAATCACTTGCAAGGCACTGTTGTATTAATCAAACTCTGACCTCAATTTTACAGACGGGTAAAATAAGGCTGAGGCCGCCTCGCGCCTATGGTGCAGACACTGTCATCAAACACCTGAAACCAGGAAACCCTCAAAAGTAATCACTGTAAATCTGCACATGCAGGCTTTCACAGAGACAGACTTGAAAGAGTCAAAAGGTTTCACAGTGTTGAGATATACGAGTCTGAGGACTACACAAATAAACTGTCTTTCAACTGGGAAAGCCGATTTCCTCTGAAGTAATATTGATTTTAGTAGACAACAGTGCAATAATTTGCAGTAATTGCATGTAGATTGAATTGAGATTTTTCACTGATTCAATTCAAGAAAGAGATATCATTGCAAATATTCATACAGCAACTACCCCTTATAATCAAAATGAGAGGGTCACTAATAGCATTAAAAGCTATGAGTCATCTAGACCCTGCAGTTCTATAAGAGCGAAAGTCCAGTTTGAGACTATGGCCTGCAAATCTCCCGCAAAATGAGAGGATTATGACAAGGCCAACCACATCATCTTTTTCTTTCATCTCAAACAGGCTCATAAAGACCCATAAAACCCACTGTCATAAGCTTGTAGTAATTTTGCATTTATGTCTTTTACAAGCACATAATACCTGCAGGAGGTGTTCACCTTTTCTGACAGTTTAGGCTGGTGTCATTTGTATCTGTGCATACGAATCTGTATCATGACTCAGGAAGTGGTGATGGAAAAACCAAAGGTAGAGAAAGCAGAAGTGTGTCTGGCACAGTTCAGACAATCTACACAGACAGACTGAGTGCTGTGCTAATGGACTGCCAATTGTGAGGTAAGGGCCTCATCATGTAATTGTATTACAGACTTTCCACTAGACATTCAAAACAATGTAAGTCAGTTATGTGCAGTGGTTACAAGTGTATTGATTGGACATGTTAGTCTAATGAATTTAAAAAATGCAAATGGAAAATTCATGATCAGCCAACCTAGTTTTCACTTACTTTGTTCTTACTTTTACTTTTACTTTTCTGTCTATGAAGTAAATATAGATGATGATGTTGATCATGATATGTTTATTTTCTTTGTTACAGTTTTGTTTATTGTGCCATTGTAGCCTCTCACTGCAGAAAGTGGGAACAAAAAAGTGAGTGCGTAGCTGCTGAACCCACACGACTGTGAAATTTAATGGTGGTTTTGTACAGTGGCACACTATCCGTGAAAAGAGAGGGGAACAAAAGCAAAGTGACATTTGAAACATTTTCACAACGACGCAAGTTCAGCTTAGATTGCCTAAAGAAAGGTAGCGCTCAAATGCTGGCAGTTCAATCAAACAAACCCAAGATATTTTCTCTTCAGCAGCCGAGATGACAAGCAACTGTTCATTCGAGGAGGTGGACAACCTGATGAAACACCTGGAGCTGGTGATCTACGTGCCCATATTTCTGTTTGGTTTGGTCCTCAATGTTGTGGCATTACTGGTGTTTTGTGTCTTCCTTCGCAAATGGACTGAGTCAACAATCTACATGACCAATTTGGCTCTGATGGACGTGTTCCTTCTCATCCCCCTGCCCTTCAAAATGCATGCCACTAACCACCTCTGGCATCACGACCTTCATCCGCTCTGCTCGTTCTTGGAAAGCCTCTATTTCATTGGGATCTACGGCAGCATCTACACCATCATGTGCATTGCTATGGACCGCTGGGTGGCTATCCGGCACCCGTTCAGAGCCAAGCAGCTGCGCTCACCCAAAAAGGCTCTGGGGATGTGTGTGATGGTCTGGGCAGTGGTGCTGGCAGCAATCTCCCCAGCAATTTCTGGCTTTCGGAACAATGAGCAGAGAGATTTCCACTGCTTCCACGGATTCTCCGAGAAAGGCTGGAGCCCTCTGGTGATCATCTGTCTGGAGGTGTTTGGGTTCCTTGGACCAGCGCTGGTGCTGGTTTACTGTTCGGTCCAGACCATCTGGACGCTTCAGGAGTCGGGCCAACACAGCCCCCGGAGTAGGGCCTGTGTGAAGATCATCTACAGCAGCCTGTGCGCCTTCCTGGTACCTTTCACCCCGAGCCATCTGGCCATACTGCTGCAGTTCCTGGTGAGAGAAATTACCAAGAGTGAATTTTATACTACCTGCCATGAAAATGTAATATTAACAGAAATGACTCTGTGAATAATAATAAAGATAGATAGATAGATAGATAGATAGATAGATGTATACAAGTTGATCACAGTGTTTACTGGCGCTTGAAGCGCTATCAAAGGTGTATATTTGAAGGCTGCAAAGAAAACTTCATACAATGGCTTCCATCTCAAATATCCCTATTTCCCACTTAATTGCATGCTACATTAAATTTTTCACATTTTTGTAAATGTATTATTTTTTCAGATGTATCAGGTGCAGCATGCATTAAGTAGTGCTGACACAAGTAGTCAGATCTTTTACTTAAGTAAAAGTACCACTACCACAGTGTAAAAATACTTTGTTACAAAATATACTTGAAGTAGCAAAAGTAAAATGAATGGCCCATTTCAGAATTATATATTTATATCATGTTATTGGACTATCATGATTGATGCATTGATGTGTTCATCACTTTAATGTCGCATCTGGTAAAGGTGGAGCTAAATTTAATTCCTTTATACACTGCTGGGTAGTTTAACCTATAAAAATGTATAATAATTTATTAGCTAATTTATAATTTTATTTAAGAATCTAAATCTGCAAAGTCACTAGTTACTAAAGCTGTTAAATAAATGTAGTGGAGTAAAAAGTACAAAAATTCTCTCTGAGATGGAGTGGAGTAGAAGTATAAGGTAGCATAAAATGGAAAGTAAAGTATGAGTATACCAAAATCAGTGGCTTAAATACAGCTTAAGTACAACACCTGAGTTAAAGCAATTAGTTACTTACATTAAGTAGTCAAACACAAAATTTATTATTAACACTTGCACTACACTACATTACATCTGAAAGGTAAAATACCAAAAGAGAGGAGAGACATCCTGAAACACAAGGCCACATAAGCAGAATCACAAAAATTAACAGGGTGCATGATATAAGTAAGATGAACCAGTATGACAGAGACTTCCAGAGTAGCCCATAATGTGGCTGGGGGTCATCGGTTTTGTCCAGGCTTCTCAGAAAAGGTATGATCATGGAGTCCATCCTAATGTGATGGATCATCTCCAAATGCAGGGACAAGCCACTGTGTTTTTATAGGTAAAAACCTGATTCTTGCAGGCGGCTGGCCTCTGTCTCTAACCTCTCATGCTCTCTCAGGTGCGCCAGGGTGTGATTGAGGAGTGCGGCATGAAGACCAGGATCAGCTTGTTCATACAGATCGCCATGAGCCTGTCCAACATCACCTGCTGTCTGGATGCTCTGTGTTACTACTTCATCGCCCATGAGGTGAGGAGCAGCAACCGGAGTTTCAGGTTGTCTACGATCAGCCAGAGACGAGCCACCTGCAGCACCTCAGAGGTCTGAGCACGGACAGTTGCTTTCCTCTAAGGTTTTGAAAGAGTAGTGAAACTGGAGAGGCACCAGTCATTTGGTGTGTGAGCATTCTGCGATGCCACCATACATTATTACTGTTTCACATTTCAACAAGATGATAGTTAGGTATAGTGTACTGTGCATGGCTCTGAGAGGTAAAATATAAAATACAATGTGCTTAAGTATCATTAAACCACACCACTGAAAAACAATGCTTGCAAGAAATGTGGCAAAGAATCTGACGTCGAACCCGACCACAAATGATCTGGTTCAATGACAGGAAACTAGCACAGCAGTCCCTTTTGTGTCTCTATAATCAGCTCTGCCGCCCAACATCTTAAAAAAAAACTGGTTTTGAGAGAGCGATGGATGTACAATGTGAATAGTTGTAAAGCATTATGGATTTGATATGAAAAAGCTTTTGACTCCCTATGCACACAGCCAAAGTCATACAGAAATATTTGCTTAAGCAGGCACAATTTGCAAATTCTTTTTTATAAACTTGCATATAACTCATAGTTATTATTGTTATTTGAAGTTCTCCTTGTTATCTTGACTCTTGATGTGTTTTGCTTTTTGTTCTTCAGCACTTTGTAACTCAGAGATACGTTTTTGTTTGTTTGTTTGTTTTTAAATCCATCACTGAATCCGAGTAAACTGTAAATATATAACAGAAATATATTTTACTATATAACTTTGGGTAGACTGGTATGGTTTTGATAACTTGATGTTGAGATGAATGCTGTTTACATAATCATCCAATAAACCCAATACTGAGCTGATAACGTTTCAGTAGATAGGAACCTTATTACTTTATTTATTGATTATAGCCATTAAGAAAGATTATGATTATTTTTTTTTACACTTGTCTGAATAAGATTCAAGCAGCTAATAGCTGGAAATAAAGTCAGCCCTATGTTTTTGGACATAACTGAGTCTAATGCACTTTGTTTTTACTCTCCCACTTACTGGGTCTCACAGTAATATAAGCAAATGCCAGTTTTTAACCAACATCCATGTGTATAATGTGTGCTCTTGTCTATGCAGGGCACATTAATGACATTTGTCCAAGGACCAGAGTTTTTCTAAGCAGACACTGTGGGGCCGGACTTTTAAAAAGCAAAATGTGTCAGTGTCAGTGTGAACAGACAGCTGAAGCAGACAGGAAAACCATAAAGATTAACCATATTAAAGATAATAGATACTTAACTAGAAAATGTTTCCTAGGAGAGCGCAGAGCTCTGCCAAGGAGGCAGGTCACTGGGGAGATCAAATCTGTAACTCCAGGAATGTAACAACAACTTTAACCGTTTTTTTGCTACTATGCAGAAAGAAAACGTTGCAGGCAGGAAAGCCTTTTGAATCGTTTGTCAGGCATGAGATTGAGAAGTTTTGGTTATTATATTGAGTCACTGTTACTTTGTATGTAATTACAGGTCCTGCTCGGCAGCACCAATATAACTGCTGCAATCCTGAAATTCAGGAGAGGAGGAATGAGATAGGGAGATGAGGCTAGTTTCAACCAGGTCCTCTGCAATAATTTTATTAAACCTGTTTTATATATATATATATATATATATATATATATATGTGTGTGTATATCAAATACACATCAGATTATCAATGCATCCCTTCTAAGCAGTTTTTTCTCACGTCTGAAAATATCACACTTTAAGTTGTAACAAATAAACTTATCTTTTAGAGAACTTTTAGAGAACTTTTCTTATTTAACCATGTTGGTTAACTGGAGAAGTAGTTAATATACAGTGGACTGTACAACATCAAATTTTACAAAAACACAAAAAAATGTGCATTCCCCTTGGATATGCATATTGTGACTTCTTGACTATTACTTGACTATTACAACAAGTTACAACATTGATTAGACAGAGACAAACCTCTTAGGACAGCGACAGCTGATTTATTTTGACCTTCTACAACAAGTCTGCCCTCTAGTGACTCGTATATGTCATGACAACAGGTGTTAGTGTGCGACCCTAAATCACAATGTATGACCTTCTCCTCCCCACTTAATGAACTGGCTGAACCCATAAACACAGAGGGAAAAAACATGCATTGAATAATAAGGCAAATAGCATGGCCTCAAAAACACAACTAAGCTGTACCATGAGTACAAAATGTGTTGCATGTTGTGTTACTGTCAAAATATGTAATCACACACTTGGCACTTAAACTATGCAACCATGCCTCAATAAACAATATAACATTTGTCATGAATGAAGTAGACTGCTCAGGTATTCTGCCTCATTCCTCTGGGTATGCCACTAACTACAAAATTAGGCGCTGTTCTCTGTGAGGATTCCGGTGGAGAGCACTGCCATCTGGTGAATCCTCACCGGCTGGAACAGGAATAGCCGTCAGTGTGGGCAGTGGTGACAGTTGAGTCTTTGAAGCAGCTGAAGAGGTGGGTTTGAAAGAAACAGGATTCATAGCACACGGTACATTCCAGGTGAGTGTGGGTTGGGCTGAGCTGACCTGCATGAGAGGTTCAGCACAAATCACCGGTGGAGTTTCCCTAGGTGCTGTAGGTCCAGAACGCAGCTGGTCAGTATGTCTCCTCGAGACAATGTCCTCGGTGGTCCTGACTGTGCAGGACACAGGGCCGGTCATGTGCTATGACTGCAGCAGCTACTCGTTGCCTGCATCTCTCAACCTAGGCTTGTTGTTTTAACAGGGACTAGCACAGTGCCCACTCAAATCGTGCCTGTTTGGAATGGGCTGATTGCTTGGCCTCTGGTATTACTGCTTATAGCTATCTGGAGAGTCGCCCATTCAAACCAATTCACACTTGACATTTGCTTTGGTTAACAGCAATACACCTGCCAAATGTGATGTTGGTTGGATGAACTGTTGTGCAGATAATTGAAGGACCAACAGATAGAGAGTGTGTGTGTGTTTGTGTATGTGTGCACAAGGCCACTGTTTGTCTTGCCCATGCACAGGAAAAGATGATCTCTAAAGGCCCCCCAGCAGATTATTCTGTGTGTGCATGTCTGTGTGTGTGTGTGTGTGTGTGTGTGTGTGTGTGTGTGTGTGTGTGTGTACACTCTACACTGTGTAATCAGCAATACAGCTGCCAAGTGTGAAAGGAGAGTTGGTCAGTGTGGGTGCATGTGTGTACACTGTGCATGAGTGCCTGTGTGTGTTTGTCTGTACTGTGTTTTAGTACTTTGTGTATGCGTGCTCTTTGTGTGTAACAGGCCTTCATCCTACATGATGTATCACAGCTCTTGGCTTCAGTTTGCTCATACAGAACAGTGTCACCTTGTGGTAATGAGGGAAGGTGGCCATAAATCTTCAAGGCAAAGGCTGTTATTCTTGTTGTCCAGAAGAATTCAGAGAGGGCCAAAGATGCATCAAAATGTATGTATGTATCTCGTTACAAAATATAAAATACGCCAAAAATAAATCTGACAAAATAGAAAATACATATTTCAAATACAAGTAACAGAAATACTGCCAATGAACCTGTGATGTTTTTATTTCCTGTACATGCCATTTGCATGCATTTTGCTGGCGTCTCCATTTGACGTCTTTTGGTGTCTGTGCCCATTTCCTTTCTACCTCTGTTGATGTCATTTTTGCAGACGAGAGTTTCCTAATCTCTCTTGCACATTTTTTATGTCTGGACTTTTTTATGGTGGTGTGTGCCAACAGTAAAACCTACACCTAAAAAGATTACGAATAATAAAAGTAATGATTATGACACTGGATTTTGTCTGCCCAAACACTGTTTTATATTGAACTCTATTATCTTAAAGTCTGAGAGTTCTCTGCTTCTAATTACACATCAGTTACACATCATAGGTCTATCATTTCTTGACTTTGGAGAGAATAATACCATGGCTGTCCTCAACTGTATGTGTAACATAAATTCAATGTTATTCTCTTTGACTTCTCATGGAAGTAAAACATTATGACCGCAAAATAAATTTAGCTTGCAATGATAACTTCCTATTCTGTATAACAAAGACATATGATATATGACATGCATAACATCTAGAGAGAGAAAAGTGCAGAGATGGAGGCTAGACATGTCCATTACGCAATGCTTGCATAATTTGTGTGCAATATCGTGGAACATGGTGTTTTCAGAGACTCTGAGAACACTTTTGTAAAACACTTTGTACTCTGAATCAAATATTACAACTAGTACAAATATAACAAAAGGCCAGAAGCTTGTTTTCATATATTGGTGTGCTGTAAACATAATATGCTGTTATATAGAAATTGTGTGTTAAACAATGCACACTTTTACATTTAAACAATCCACAGACAAGAAAATGTTTGATCATTTATTCTTAAAGCAGCAGTATATTACAGGCAGAGTAAACTGTACAGCAGGAGAAAGTATCCAAGACAGTGAAACATGAGCACATATCACAGGTCTCGCTCGACAGACCGATTTGCTCCAGAGCATACCATGGAAAGAAACCTTAATTTTCGTTAAGGTCACACATTGCAGATATATTAAGGACAAGATAGTATGGACTGGGAACTAGCCACAGCTCAAGACAAGAGGCACATCCAGCCATGAAGAGGAAGAGAAAGACAAAAAGAGTTCTAGCCTTTGATATCATCTACAGTAAGTGATCTAAACTATAAAGCATTCTCTCGTAATATTTAATAGATCCTTTACACTGAGCATAGCATTGGTGACTGCAGACTTTGGTTCCTTCTCTCCATCAAACACACTGCTACTAAATACAGTCTAAAGCCATGGGGAGATCCAGGGAGTAGGAAAGTGGAAGATACCAAAGAAAATAGACAAAACAGAAATAAATGATCATTCACAACACAGGTCAATTTCAGATAAAAATCTATGCATGTAACAATATGAAATTCAGAAGAAAATCCATTTACAGTATACAGTATATTGCTTAGGAACAATTAAAATTACTTACACAATTAATGATACCAACAAAAAAAAACATCTAAACTACATGAGGTATGTTTTGTCATATTCTGACATCGAAAACAAAATTAACAACCAGGAAACAAATATTCACAAGTGCTCAGTGCAAGCAGCCTTTTTTGTTTTGTTTTGTTTTGCCCCCAAAGTTTTGTATATTACCCACAGTGCACTGGGTTAATAAAAATACAAGGACATATGTAAATTAATTCAAATCAAGTAGTTCCTCAATGCAAATGTTACAAACTGACACAAATAAACACCTTTTGCACAACATGACAACCTACAGATATATCCAAATACATTGATAACATCATCCAAATGTACAGACTGTCCGAAAACAAAAGACCTGAACATCAAACATGAACAATAAAAGAGCATTAACGACCCAACTTTGAGACAGAACCGAAACAGAGAGGAAAGAACAAAATAAAAAAAATAAAAATAAAAATAAAAAAAAACATTCAACTCTGTAACTGCTGGACAAATACTTGCTCTTAAAGTGCAGTAATAAGCCTAAAGAATTCAAGAGGTATGGTTTTGAAATTGGCTTCAGTGTTGGATGGTTGAGAATCCCACACTGGATTTTAGACCCTGTCGCAGATGACGGTCTCAACCACAAAGGTGTTCTCGAAGTGACGGATGCTGTGGCACTTCTTCGTCTCACGCTTCTCGATACCTGGAAGGAAAAAAAAAGACTTTCAAGAAATCTGTGTGCACATTGAATTCCAATCGAAGAGATGTGTAGCATCCGTATTATCACAGCCCTCATCTTAAATCTATACTGGCTACTTCCATTATTCGCGTATATGTACCTTAGAGGAAGTCTGTTATATCATTTCTACAATCCTCTGGCTAGTCAGCACTGCAGCATCACCCGTATCACTCGTACGCAACAAAGCCTCCTCCACACTGTGTGGATCTGTCCAGTGTACTATGAGTGACTCACAAACAGACTTGCATAGCAGGAAGTTCCCAGGCTGAGCGCCACCTCCCGCACACATACACACACACATGCACACACCAACTGACATGATAATCAATCAGGGGAGGAGGATTTTACACTGTGGGAAGCTGCTTGACATTTTCACATACAAAGACGCGGAAGGAAGTCCCTATTTGGTTCTAGTTTTCCCTTATTTTCTGCGCGTTCACTTTCTCACTTCTGCCCCAACACCCCAGAATGAGTTCCTCCAACCCGTGCAAACCCTGTGACTCACTAAATGGAACAATTTTCTCAGTTTTCCGGTACAGAGAGATCCTGGCGACCTAACACGTGTCACATGATTTCTCTCACTGTAACACGAAAGAAAGGTGACACATTGGTGGAAGTGACCCGACACTCGTTACTCACTATGTAGCATCTCACGTTGCTAAGAGACTACCTAGTAGCAAAGTGGATGACTGAACACACAGGAATGGATGTGAATAGGATTATTTGTATGTTTGCATGTACTGAACTTACGTCGGCGCTGGCTGCGACGTCTGAGGCGGTAGGTTTCTTTGCCATAGCAGAGCCTGTGGATGAAGGGTCCCAGCTGCCTCATGTTCCTAACCCTCCCTGTCACCATCATCTCCTCGTGGATAATGTAGGTCTGAGGAAGGTATGTTCCTCTCTGTGGGAAAGAAACCAGTTATTAATTCACCTGCACACATGTGCCACAAATGAATCACCCTGTCCTTCTGCAGGAGAAGTGCTGCAAACAGGAATAAAGTGGGAACACGCTGTCCTTGCCTCTCTCACACATCCATTTCTCTCTAATGAAGCTGCTTTACAAGGCACAACAGCAGTGAATATGGTAACTCACCTTGACATTGACCAGCAGCTCCCACAAATTCCGCGGAGGCATGACCATGGTTGTGTTCAGCTCGATGATGTAGCACTTGTCCAATGCAATGTCATGATAAGCTGTGAGGCCCTGGAATATCAAAGGTCAAAACATGAGTCACACTGAAAGAGTTTCACAGGAGAGGACATGGAAAGGAAAGCAGCAGACAACAGACAGCCTGGGACAAAGTAGCCGAGGATGATTGACCCTTACCCTGTGAAAGTCATGGATGATATCAGCGGGGTCGCTGCCTCCAAAGTGTGGCATGGGGACGCTGATCTGTTCATAGTTGTCATTGAGATAGATGCCAACGTTCTCCTCAAGTTCTTGTCTGCCTCTTAGTGGAGCGTACACTGAGTCTTCGTAGACAACCCGACAGTGGAACAAGCTGTCTTCTGGTGTCTGCTTATGGGACACAATGGAACCAAGTTAGCATGAGCCAGTTACTTTAAGTTACACAAGTTCCTTTTGTTAGCATCTTTTTTGAGGGGGAGATAAATTGAACTTACTTGAGGTATAAAGTAGTAGCGATAGACATAAATGGAGGCCAGCACCAGTCCAGACATGAAGACCACCAGGCCAAAGGTGAGGCAGCACAGGCCGTTCAGGAAAGACTTCTTGGACCTGAGGGGGAGAACCAGCTCCTCCTGTTGACAGAAGAGCAACTTGTTTACACAATAAGCCAAGGTCAACAAGGAAAGGTTAATTAGCTAGAAAGGAGATTATACTGTGAGAAGGGCACACTGATCTAGTCTATTGCACATTAAGACCACAATGATTGTCACATGTAGCTTAGCTTGTATTGGCTCATGTATGCCTATCACATCTGATCATACAATGGTGAATCAGTGGACTCTGTGTTCTCTCACACTGCTGTGCTTCCCTGTGCTAAGTCCAAATCGTAGCAGAGCTAATTCTGTCAACTGGTTGTTGCCAAGCACTTAGTCAGATGAGGAGATCATGTAGACGTAGGCTGGACTGGGATGAGCCATGCCAGATGCCCACCCACAGTCTCTCAGTCAATCTGACGCCTCTCCATACTACTGTTGCTATGGAGAATTGAAGAGGAGGAAGCAGATTGTGCCGTGCTCTGACGAAGATGCTGGCACGTGGCTGTCTAGAGCTATTCTTAGAGGCCTACTTCCATGCTCCATATTTGTAGATAGTTCCCTGGCACTCTCAGCGGGAGTCAAAACGAGAACAATTGCGTGGAACAGGAGTCCCTAAGTGGGGGCGGTCGTATTATTAGATCTACACACACTGGCTCTGACGCCTAGCCTGTCATGTCGACCAATCAAAATCACACAGCGTAGAGATGCAAGAGTTATACGTTGCTTGACGGGATGAACAGGCACACAAAAAACTTGTTTAAGTGATTGATGCGTCATGTGGAGTTCTTTGTGTAAAGAGTGTATTTAGGGAGGAAGATGCTGCCAAATTACATTTTTAACTGATGTCCCCTGCAAAACTCATACACTATCTACTCTAAGCAGTTTTTTTTTCCAGAATCTATCCGTTCTTTTTTGCAGGACTTATGTACGACAGTATCTACCCATATATTTGATCCTATCAACACTTAAGCTGGTGTTTAAAATCTGTGGTTAAACTGCTATTCAGTTAAGCTCCAGACACCATACTGGAAGCCCTCTGGCAGAGAACTGGTCAAGGAGGCAGATGCACAATCAAAATCAGTGCCTCTTTGTAAAGAGAAAAGCTTTGCCTGTAAAATAGCAATGTTGTCTTTTCTATGTGCAGACATTACACAGGAGCACTTTTCTCCCTGAGCTAATTGGATCCCTGGATCCACTCTCTCTGACAGGACCGGGTCCTCTCAGGCGCTACCTGCAGGAGTCATGTGGCAACAACACCTCAGCGGTGACGTAACGACTGGCGCAGTGCTTGCATCTGTCGGTGCATTAATTTTCTCAATTCCGCAACTGAGGCCGTTTGCAACTTTACCGATTATTTGAAATGGGGTTTAAAATACTGGTGCATTACGAACCTAAGAGTAACGGTCGCAAACTATCCTAAAAACAGACAATGACAAAACATCTCCCCTCCGCAGTGGTCCCTTGCTGTAGCCCAAACAAGGTGACGTAATGTCAACATCCCCAGGCTAAGAAGGCCTGAAGTTGCTCTGTGTGGCAGTGTGGGAAGATCTGCCATCTGGGTCAATATTATGAGACAGATATCTGTAATAACCAATATTCGGTTGTCTCACCACCCCTCAGATAACGAGGTGGCATACCGCAGTGTAGCCATTTGTGTGATGACCCTATGCATTTGATGGCATAGTCATTTTCACACTTTTTTATTTGCAGAATAAAGTTTCCTCACGTTTGAAGGATTTGCATTCGCATGTGCATCGCACTAAGTAAAGTCACAGCTGTTTTTTAAGGCTTAAAACATGCTTTTCTGAAACTATCCTGACTCTTGATTTTTGTTGGTTGTTCTTTTGATGTTTTGCTTACAATAATCAGCGACTGGAAGCCATTGTTCTAGTTAAATCCCACTGATGCATGAATACTGTTACATTTAGAAATAGCCTAACTCGTTTACAAAACACAGCTGTGCACTGATAACAGGCTTAATCTGCATATATGAACACACATAAAAGGTAGGAAACATGTTAAGCTTTAAGAAAAAAAAAAAAAATTATGAGAGAACATGGCATAACATGAAAACAAAGGAGAACAAATCTTTAAACTCACGTGAGCCTGAGGTATGATGATCTTGTCTCCATCGTTCTCCTTTTCAGGCTTCTGCGCCGACACAGGCTGGAAGGTAATCTTCACCATGTCTGTATATTTGCTTTGTCTGTCTGTTATAGTGCACTGGTTTCATCCACTGAGCCCAGAAGATTATATAGCAGCGGCACAGTGTCGCCCCCGCCTGCAAACAGGGGATGTGTGACCTCAGATAAGCGTCCGCTCTGACGAAAAAGCCGTGTGTGGGTCTGGAGGAAAATCCACCTCTCTACTATCAAAATAAGAGCCGGAGTGAAAATGAATCGTTTAAATATCAAATAATACACATTTTTATTAATTCTTTGCTACGCAATACAATTGTTCTGAACGTTAAACGACGCCATAACAGACATCTCCCCCGTTTTCTTCCTTTCATTGAAGCCAAAGTGCCCCATGTCTCTTATTTTGAAGGTGAACACCAGATATGGTAGTGCGTTCCGTATTTTATTTAAAGCCGCCTCAGCACTGATCATCCGGAAATGCTGTGATGTTGTAGGCTCGTCAGTCTTTAGCCGGCATCAGCAATTTACAGCAATAGTGCTAAGACAAAACTGCAAATAAAATCACTACTACTACTACCAATAATTATAATGATAATAAGAAGAAGAATAAGAAAAATAGTTACAGTTCATTTCTGTTTGAAAGGTGCTTCATTAAAAATAATAATCAGCTTAATTCACGTTATCTGAATTTCAGTAAACGGCTTGTATCATTATTATTATTACCACTGCGTTGTAATAACTATTCAAAGACCCCCTGTGTTATGCACAAAGTATTTACCTTATGTAAGCTTATACCGTGATTATTGTTTGTCTTAGTAAAAGCCTTATTTTATGATAGCACGAATCTGTGTACCGACAACCAATTCTTGAAAATAAAAATAATATTAAATCTGAAAGTTGCTACTGAGGGTTTGAAGAGTGGGCTCTTGTAGAAAATGTACACAATTATTCTTTCACAAAAGACGATGATTTCAGATTTTGGGAACAGAATCTTGAAAGGCAATTTTCAAATCATCAGATATGAATAAATACTTGCAGATACATTCACAGAAATTTAGTTTATTTTTTGAAAACCATATATGATCACATATTGCACGCATTTCCCACAGGTAGCCTATCACTGTAGGCTACTCAACAACAGCTGAAGTCAGTTGTCGACCCAGCAACATATTTAAGCGTCTTTCTCTTAGAAATGTAAATTCTAAAACACATGCAAATGCACACAGGCTTACACAACCACAGCACAAGTGAATGGTCAGACAGGCTGCCCATGTGTTTCAATTAAAAAATATAAAGGCGTGTTCAACACTATTTAGGAAACTTTACATTGTAGAGACCTGTGTTCGAATCCCTCTGCGTTGCTACACTATGCAAATATTTCAGTTCAAATGAGGATTATGGTGCACAATGTAGTCCTAATAAGTGGGCTGATGGCTCACAATCAAGCATGAAGACACAAAGTGGTGACTAATGATGCAGAGTTACAATTGCCAATAGAATAATACATGAGAATGTAACATTAATTGAAAAGCTGCTCGAGTTAAATCACAAATGTTCACGGTTAATGTTAACTTTTGCGGAATTTATTTATATATCTATCTTATTTAAAGTTAATATGTGGCTACACTAAAATAAGTTCACCATTTTATCATTAGAGGAAATTAAGCTTTTTCCTGTTATTATAGATTTCATAATCTATGGCGCAAAATAAAGGTAATATTTATAAAAAGTAACATCCCCACGTTGGATTCACCAATATTGAGTTGTACAGAAAGTAGCACTCTGACTGACTGCGGGTACGAGCATTGCGCGTCCTGGTGCTTTGCAACCGTAGCCAGTTCACCTATTCACATGTAAATGAACCGTCATATATATGGCGTGTGTGTGACCCCTCGAAGCGACATTAACAAGACTAGTGTCCCTCTGCAGTCCCTGTCGGCAGCTGGGGTCGCCGGCCATCTGTCCCATTCATAAATTGTTGTAACGGCTCTGTGGATTACACCAACCTTCAAGTGGGTTTTGTCGTTTTTTGGCAGCGCCTGGGTTAAACTTGAGCAACATGGCCCCCATCCGTAATAACACAAACGGAATGGACAGAGATGACAAATGTGACGGCACAAAAGTTGACCGAAAGGTAAGGGCACATTTTGAAGACTAATTGGTAATTGTTTTGTTTTAAAAGCTATGGGGGGAAATCACTTAACTTGGGGTTTACTTGTTTGATCCAACAGATTAGGAAACCTCTGGTGGAGAAGAAAAGAAGAGCTCGCATCAATGAAAGTTTACAAGAACTCCGAGTTCTCATCGCGGACACAGACGTAAGATGACATGCCAAATGCTGTTTTCCTCCTTGTTTTACCTGTGTTTTGTCGATGGATACGAATTCACATTGAACGCGAGTTACAGTTGGCTTCAACTAACGCAGAAATGTTTGTTACCCTCAGTTGCAATCAAAGATGGAGAACGCCGAAGTACTTGAGATGACAGTGAAACGGGTGGAGAGCATCCTGCAAAGCCGGGCTCAAGGTATTTGCTCTCAGCCGAAGAACAGGCTACATCTTTGTCATAAGCAAAAGTTCAATAACCACTTTGTTTTTAATCCACAGTTCCTGTTAAACATTACTTACATTTATAAGTCAAATGCCATTCTTCCGCCAAGCAATATAGTTCTCAACGGCCTAACGAGTTAAACAAAGTGGTTACCAAGCGACACAGCAGGCAAGCAGCCTACTGTTAATTTTCAGTTAGCGCATTAATATTTACATTAACTGTAATGCGGTCACAGGTGAGCTTATAGCTCTCAGGAATACATAACGGCTTCGAACGCGACTCAGCCAATCAGAGCTAAGGGCCGAGTGTTGGGACTTTATCTTGTACAGTTGTGGTTATAATTGTGTGTTGTTGAGTGTGTTTGTGTGTGGGTTTTGTTTTTTTGGTCAGAGGTGGAGGCAGTAAACCGGGAGGCGTGTGAGAGGTTTGCTGCGGGGTACATCCAGTGCATGCATGAGGTACACACGTTTGTCTCCAGCTGCCCGGGAATAGACCCGTCCATCGCCGCGGAGCTGCTGAACCACCTCCTGGAGAGCATGCCCTTGAACAACGAGGACCGCCTCCGGGTGATGCTGTCGGACATCATGGCAGACAATAACAGCACTTGGCCCCTGTCTGAGAGCATGTACACAGCACTGGTGTCCCCGGCCCCCTCAGCCTCCTCCACGGATGACATCTGCTCTGACCTGGACGAGACAGACTCAGAGCAAAGTCATGTTTCTGGAGAGGAGGCAGACAGCCAGGATGTCTTGAGTTTGCCAACCTTAACATATTCCAAGTCAATGTGGAGACCATGGTAGATAGGGCTTATGACAGGAATGGCCCCATTCGTGTTTTTTTTTTTGTTTTTTTTTAAATAGAGGAATTACTCGATCTTTGTGCTAGGCAGTTGTGTGGGATAGGCCTACTGTAAGTCAGGATAAAACTGCTGGAGTGACAACTTTTGACAACTTGTTGAACGGCATCTGAGAAGCTCTTCATGTAATTATTCTGCAATTGCAATTAAACTAAAAGCTAAAATGTATTTAAGAAATTGACTATGTATTTAAATCCACTTTGCAGAGGTCAGTTTCAGTTGTATAGGGGTCTTCATATGGAAGTGTATCGGCCTATACCTTCAATGAAGGGGGTAAATACATATGTAAATATTTGCTTGTTGGATATAGGCATGGTTGTATAGAAGATACCTGTCCCACTAGTAATGCAGAGTTAGTTGTGTGTAAGTTATTTCTTTAGGATGTCTGCAACTTTGTATTTATAAATGTCAAAATGACCTGTTTTTAGGCTACCTCAGCTGATTTGCCTATGCTCAAACTCTTACACTGACTTTTTAATAAATGTCTTTTGATAAACCCCTTGATTTCATTCCTATTTACTTCTTCATGTAGCAAATAAAGCCATGTGGCTGCCAATTAGTTCACTGTTCTACCCAATTTCCCACAGGGGATCAATAAAGTATCTCTGATTCTGATACCAAATAGGCTATTCCTGGAAAAGTGCTTATTATTATTATTATTCCAGGGCTTAGCACTTAATAAAAAAGACAGGTATTCAAACTAAACGTCATTTTGGAGATATTAGTTATAATGCTGCAATTGTGGACCATTTGTGTGCACTCACACAGATCCTTTAGCACATCGTAGGCATTTATGAGGTGTGAATGAGTAATCCACTCACTCATCCCTTATATGGCACAGCACTTACAAATGGGTTTTATAACAGCATAGATTCAGCTTTGTGGTGGTTCAGTCCTGTCTTCATTTTTAAAGGGAATTCAAAGTAATTTACTTGTATTAAAGCAGACTAAGTCTGCTTTAATGCAGACTAAGTTTAGATTTTTTTTTCTATATCCTACATGTGCGCCTATGCGTTTGATGATGCTAGATTATCTTTCAGTTAAGAGAGATCTAAGTTGCTCAGCTTTGGGCTGCTGGGTTTCCATGCCTCCTATCATTGGTACCTCTAAAGTCAATGTCTCCAGGAAAGGAAAACAAAGGTCAGCAGTCCTTTACAGGCATTCACCAAGTGGCTTTTGAAACGTATCTGAGTTTTCAGACAGGACTTGTGTAGGCCCGGTGGGAGCAGCAGACACTGTGCTGCCTCCGCACCATCGGCTCCCGCAGCCAGGCCACAAATGAATAAGAAAAGAAAGCAATCCTGAACTCTTGTAATCTCCTCTGAGCTGCCACCCCTTGTGTTCCTGTGATGTCCACTACAGTGTGACTTCTTACACTGTCCACATGCATCCTGCTCAGTGGGAACCATTGCCTCTCTGACAGTCCTCACATGAAATTTAGTTTGTCATTTCACAAATTGTGAGTTTAGAGATTTACAAGTGATTTTGACAGATTAAGCTCCAAAGATTTGACACCCCTGCTGAAAACTGCTGGGCTATATTGCCATCGTAGATAGATAGATAGATAGATAGATAGATAGATAGATAGATAGATAGATAGAATAGCCAGTGTGCTTTGCTCAGTTTTAATTATTAAAAAAAAAAAAGATTCCTATTTCTCAGCATGACTCATGAGACGCCCTCTCAGCCTGAACCACTCTGGGACCGTCCTGTCAGGTGTGTGTGTGTGTGTGTGTGGTGATGCCTGCAGAGGGGACAGTGGATTTGTGGCACTCCAGACGTGCGAATGACCACCACAGGAGGCCAGCTTGGAAATTTCGCACCTCATCCTCAAAATTGGAGGAGGCAAGGTGTGAACTGGCTGGGTGGGTGGCTGTGTGGGAAGTCGCTTTGATCAAACCTGGCAGGCACGGAGCCTGCAGCAGATATTATCTAGTTTATGGGGGTCAGGCTCCACTCATTAAGATATAAGGAGGAATAAATCAAAGAAGAGGACAGGGAAATTAGCCTAGCACTTCAGGTTCAGTTATAATATTACCATAATCTATTAAAATTCTTTGCTTTTGTCATCATATCAGATTGAGGCTGTAGGAGAGCCTATTATTCAAAATCTGTGATTTCCCCAGCCCCCGATTTGTTTTAGTCATCTTAAGACAGCCTTGTTTGGATGAGGACTGGCAGAGGAGCTCAGCCTAGTTTCCCTGTGTGGCTGTAAACTCCCACTGCTTTGTCTTTATTGAGCAAGAGGATGGGAAGCCACGCTGACACACACAGCGTTTAGTTTCCCTGCTCATTCACAAGCCAGGCAGCAGATTTATTCTGATTTCTGACGGAGGCTACCAAATTTGGCGGTGTAGCCTCTTAATGGGCAATTTATAAGGCCATTTTTTTTTTGTATTGAGACAGATACTAAATAAAATGTATATTTCTCATCCATGTCTCTACCATTATTTAAACATTAGGCCCACAGGCTGTTAAGTATATCACCTTTTCCTCCCATTTACAAATTGTCGATTTGCTGCTAACAGGCAATAGTTTCTCAAGTCGTTTGCACGCTTTAATTGGCGGCTCTTAAACAACTGCAGGGCCAAATGAATCCAGTATTTGTTCAAATTTGCCTAATACATCCTTCTGCAAACAAGCTCTCAGTAAAATGCAGTGAACTGATTATTTAACTGTCAGCATGGCAGAAATTAATGTAAGCTGCTTGTTAGCCCTCAGTTTTGTCCTGAGACACTTTTGGTCCATCTTGTATATCCCAGGAACAAAGAACAAGAGTAAGACAAGATAAAATAAGGTAATACTTTAATAGGCCAACAACATATCTTCAGACATTTGAACAAATGCAACAGAATAGTCTCCTTTTTCAAAAATGAAAACAAAAGAGAGAGAAAGTTAAAGTAAAAGGTGCATTTTTTTTGTCAGCATCTATCCAACAACAGAAGTACATAAAGACAAATGCCAAGCCCTACAAACATACTTCAGGAAATGTGCAAGTTGCCATTTACCTTGTGGTGTACAGCGCGTTTCCCATCTCAAATTACAGTGTAACATTTAAAAAGGATAGAGAAGTCTTGACAAACTCGTCTGACATCTGTTTAAGATGCTTTATGCCCATGCAATAACCCTACACTTCAACTTCAAAGTGACCACGCATTTGTTCAGAAGGGTAATGAGCTTCAGCTGCTACCACAGGATGCTCTTCTCCATACGAGGGGCTGCAAGAAACAATTTAAAACACCTTTAAACTGCGTGAAACCACCAACATTTTCCTCTCATTACATGTAAGCTCTACCGTTGGCGCCTTACTGCTTCTGAATATCTGCTGGGCTATGGCAAAGACTGTCCTATGATTACAAAACAAAACTAGAATTAGACAAGTCCCATTTTTAAATAATATTTACAGTAAATGATAATCTCACATATTGGTCCGCTTGCTTTTTATTAGGGTTTTTTTTTGTTATAACTTAAAAACACATACGTCTGCTTTTGAGCAACAATTATTTCCTGTATAAAAATATATGTTTAGAGTCACCGACTGTTACAAACATTTTAACAACCACTGAAATAAGTTATGGTTGGAGTTAAAGTGATTGAATGTTTCTCAGACTTCAAAGGCAGCCGAAAAACGAAGTCAAAAAAAGGTTCACAGCTGATAATGAGAAAACTGCATTATGTAGTGAAATGAAGAAATGCAGAGATAAACTTAAAAGAATGAAAACTTAAAGCTGCCTGGGGCATCAAACATCAGCCAGTTAGCTGATGCTAACATGGCTTCTACTGAACTGCCTGATCTATGCGCACACACCAAATTTCCCTTATGGGGCTCTGCACTGCCTAAACAGTGCATTTTGTAATAATAATAATATTATTAATGATCATTCCCTTAAGCGAAAACTTGTACATATACACAAACAAACAAACAAATGAATGCACAAACAGTGTGGCTCTTATGGATGTGCTCCTCATCATCTTGTCCAGTAAAGTTTGACGCTATTTCTTCGTTGAAACCCGAATGTGTTTTGATTTCAACTACATTCAAGCTCTACGAGTCTCAACTGTATGAGCCACAAGATTTTATGCCACCAACACAGGGACAGCTCATAAAACAGAGCAAGACTGAGAAAGTGATGGCGGGTGTAAGTCATAGCTGGTGCTATGAGCCAGGAGCCGGTCACTTAGTTGTGCTACGTTTGGACTGGCTCCTCTCCGGACGCGGCTGCTGATTGTGACAGTCACGCAGAACAAGAGGCTGGCGATCCTTGGATAGTCAGCGGTTGATCTTTGCCGGGTGAGGGACCAGTTCTGAGGATACTGATAAGTTCATTGTCTGACAGAGAGGGATGTCTGGCTAGGAGCCGGCGCCAGGAGAGGGGCAGGGGCAGGAGGTGAGGAGGGTGTTGGACAGCTCCTCCCTGGGTCTCCTGGGGCAGCCGACCACCCCCGCCTCCGTTTCTGTGTCACCAATGTCCAGATCTGGCTGCTCCTCTGCCAATGCTGCCTCTGAGGCATCCACACAGCATGAGCAGACCTACGCAGCACAAACAGATGAAAACACAAGAAAGGCTTCAATTTAAAATGATAAAGACAGTGTGTGTGAGATTAAGGGAGTGTAGGCTATGTGATTTTGACTTCTGATGTTCTTTAAAGAAATACCTCACAACAACACCAAGACAAAACCAAAATCCAACATCCATTTACATCCATATACATGTTATCAGTGATGTAATGTGACATAAAAATGGGTAGAATGACAAAATTCAGTTCTTATTTTAGGAAAAATAAATATAACTTGATGAAGGATTTATGCAATCATAAAGAATTATACTACAGCCCCGATGCACAGGACTGTTGTAAAGAGTACTACCAAAAAGCAAAACTATACTAAATACAATACATATCCACATTTCCAGTAAGTGAGATTTAAATAAATATTGTCCAAATCTATAAGCACGTTTGTATGTGTGAGTGAGAGAGTGAGTGAGAGACATGTTCTACCTTGACGTCTAGAGAGTTGGGCAGGCCTCCCCTCTTTATCCAAGGGTGGACCTCCATCAGCTCCTTCTTCTGGTCCTCTGTGAAGCGAGGCTGACTCTTCTGTAGCTGCCTCAGCTTCTCTCTGTCCTCTCTCAGCACCTTCTCGATGTCACTGGAGATGCAAACACACACACACACACACACACACACACACACACACACACACACACACACACACACACACACACACACACACAAAATCATACTTAATCAGCTGCTGAATCTACTCAACCTGTCTATCTGTTGAACCATGGGCAATTTCAAAATATGGGTTCAAAATCTATAATCTGTCTGAATGTAATTGTCAAAGAAACTTCAATTTCATAATTACACTAAACTACTGGATAAATAGTGTTTGCCAGTAAGACTGCATTTAGTGCAGGTAATAGCTTTTAGTCTCATTGAGCATCTCTTTGCCTCCTGGCCTTGGAGATTTGTTGTTGCTTATGTGCCACCTAGTGGTCAAAATTTGTCACAGCAAGCATGCAGGACATGGGACACCAGACACAACTCACACTATGACGCTCAATTTTCACAGAGATAAGTTTGGCCACAACAAAAATTATGTGTAACAGCCGCTCAAGAACAAATGTCAGAATACAAATGGATATAAGTGATTTAAAAAAAAAAAAAAAAAAAAAACACTGGTCAGCCATTTGTTGCTATTCACAAAGAGCAGCTAGGGTGTGCGGGAGAATGCGGGAAATCAGTGTTGTTTTTACTGTAGCCCATTCATACTATGAGGACTATAGGGGACATTGCTTGAGCTCTTCTTAGCTTTTGCCATAGATTTTTGGTCAGCATAGCTTTTCCAAACACTCAACAGGGTGATAATAGAAATCTGTTTGCAGGGCCACTACACTACTCCTGTCCAAAGGGTGCATCCTCCCACTCACCGCGAAGGCAGCTGATAGGTCATCATGACTTTGTCATCTGTGTTGGCCATGAGCAGCCACAGCGGGTCCTGCAGTACATACTTGATGAAGCGCTCGTTCTGCTCCACTTCCATGGGCCTTCCCTCACTGCTGCTCAAGTGACCTTTGACCTTCTGGCTGTTCTGGGAGGAGTCCACACTGCCAAAGTAATTACTGCTGTTGTTGCTCCCTGAGGACACCCAAACAGCAGGACATTCAATCTGATGTCAGGGCATACATCACACAGGCCTTATGCTATGGTGTACAACACATCAAACTATATAACAGCTGTGCATGACAATACAGATGATACCCAAAGAGCACTCTGAAGAGAAACACTTTACCACAAGTTTATTTCTGCACAGAAAAAGCAAATTACATTAAAATTAAAGAGAAAAGAAGTGCTCTGGAGCTTTTTAGGTACTTGGGGATATATATTATTGGGGTGGTCAACAGTAAAAATGTTTGCGCATGCTTGGATGTCATCTGGCATGTCACTGGGGTTAAGACTGCGTCCACACTGATCCGTCGTGTCCGTCGACATCTGTTTGTAATTGTTTTTCAATGAGGAGTGTCCGTTTGCTGATGACATGTTCATCTCATGTTCAAAGTTCAGTGAGGCTGAACTCTTTGGAGCTGACAAAGACGTCATAATCTGCTTTGCCAGTGGAATTTGATTTTATTTATTCACGTTATCCATGAGGTTGCATTCACACCCAATTCTGAAACTGAAACTCCAAAACAAACAGACGTCAAATATCTATCTGTACAGTTATGGACGAGTGTGGCTGCAGCCTAATCCTGTGCATACATCATCACAGACTGTGCCAGACTCTGCCAGCACATAATGCGCAGCACAAACATGGTTCTTCAAATTCTTTCTAGGACAAAAAGAAAGTAATCTTCAGAAGGATGATTAAGCTCTATCTGTAAGATTTGATATTTTCTATTTATCATACCATATTTTAAACTTCAGTGCTAGGAAGTGACAGAACGAACCTGTACCGCTGCCAGATGTTCCACTAGCGGAGCCTCCGCTGCCCGATGTCCTGCTCTTCGATGTTCCGCTGTTGGACGTCCCGCTGGCTGAGGTTCCACAGCCGTTGGACCCGGAGCCCATGGAGCCCGAGGTGGCTGAGCCAGTGCCTGAACGGGAGTCCTCGTGGAGAAGAATGTCCAACATGTCACTGGATGAGGAGTTGGCGTCGCTGTTGTTCCCATCACCAGGTAAGCTTGCCTGTAAGAAAAAGATTAATATGATACTAAATGGAAGTCTGATCCACTGAGTCCACTGAAAGGCTCCTTCCACCTACCCCATCCTTCAAATAGAGCCCAAGAAAAATAGCTTTGGGTGTTTGTTGAATGCTGCCTCTCCATTTTTGGACTTGACTGGGTGGATATTTCTAAAGTGAGTGTGGAAAATTCTCCATCACAGCAGTTATACAGTCCACACATAGCATGCATGTACACTGCACGGTGAGGCTGAGCACAGTCAACACACACAAGAAGTGTGTTTCTCTATTGCATACACCGATCCTCATGCAACTAACTTAAAGGAAGGTAAATCATAACGATCAAAATCTGGAATATGTGATCCAGAAGTCTCTGGACACACAATTCATTGCTAATACAAGATTGTCGTTTCTTATGCTTTTTGTGCTCCTGGTCACATCTTTGTATAAGATAAGGCAGGGGAATGCTAAAGAAGGATTCCAGCACCTAACTTTTTAAGACAATTTACTGATGATGTAGGAGCCCAAGAGTATGATTTGAGGCTTGGCGGACTTACATGCAAAATCAGGGAGTGTATGTGTGCATGTGGATGTATATATACACAGAATGCTATGTATAGGTAGACAATCAGCTGACGATTTTCTTCACATCACTTCTATTCAAGCACATGATGACTACAGATTGTATTGTTTGCAAGGTTTTCAGTCTCATGCCATACAATCCCAGTGAAACCAACAGCACTCCAGGCAAGAAATTTATATGGGTAGCCAAGAGCCTCACAAAATTATACAAAATAAATCATAAATAGGGACAAAAGAAGAAACCTTACAGTTGTAACTGATAAATGGAGACGGGATGAGATTGGGGAAGTGTGGAGGATTTCTGATGATTCGCCTACCTCTTGGTTGCAAGCCCTCAGCCTAGACCACACTTGATTATCCCAACACAAATGCTCATACACAAAGGGCGAGTCCTTGGAAAACGAGGGTCCAGGAGGACCAAGGAGACTGAGAGATGGCTGAAGGGTGTAAGGGATAATAACATCATGTATTAACACCTAGTGGTCCAAATCACAGATCATGGGACACAATTCATCTGAGGAGGCTTGACTATCGTGACTTCACACATGGCATGGCAATACAACAGGAAGATAGCGTAATACTGCTACATTTTATTACTGTGAGTAAACTGGAGGAATCGGTGTGATGATGCCGTTAAAGTCAATGAGGCCAACTGACAAATAAGCGAAAGCTTTGGGGAGAGTTTTAAAACAGGCTACAACGGGAAATTTGAACAGGGCACTGATATTTTAATTTGACAGTAAATTTACATGAATGTTATAACTTCGTGGCTACCTGTCATTGGCAATGGGAGACTCAAGAAAGAAAGAAAGAAAGGGAAAAAAAGAGGAAGAGGAAGGAAGAAGGTGATAAATGTGGATAAATTCCTTATTTACCTGCTGCAGCTCCTTTTCTTTGGCCTGGCTGCTGCTTCCTCCTTTTTCCCTTTCAGATGCATTATTCCCTTGTCCTCCAGAAGAGAGCACGGTGCTGTCCTGGCGATCCACAGACAGCTCCAGCTGCAGCAGGTTGAGCTGCAGGGGCGAGCTGCAGCGAGACTGGAACAGGGGTGGGGATGCCTGGTCTCTGCCACCTCCAGACTGTGGGGTTGAAGAGCGGGATTGGCCCTCAGGGGCCTTGGGGGGTTCAGTGGCTGGGGGGAAAGCGAACTGCGGGGCCAGGAAGCCTGTTTGAGGAATGAAGGGGTTTTGGGGGCTGAACTGAGTCTGAACGTTGAAGGAAGGCTGACCTGGGAAGGGGCCCTGGCCTGGAAAGGCAGTCTGAGCAAAAGGCTGTGTCTGAGCGGGGAAGCCACCAGTCTCTGCCTGGTAGAAGGGCTGTGGAGGTGGGGGCCCATTTCCCATCGGAGGGAACATGTAGTTGGGCAGCACCAGAGCCACAACAGGTGTGACCATGGGAGAGGTGTAGGGAGGAGGGTGGATTGATGGGGGGCAGTGAGGGGCCTGATTACCCTGGCTATCCCCATAGCCTGTTAGAGTGGGGTCCGTTCGAGGGGCAAGGGAATTCGTTCTGGGGTAAACCTGAAGAGGGTAGCCTGGCATCACGGCAGGGTAGGCCATGGGGAAAGTGGACTGTGAGGTGTCAGAGGGGGACCAAGACGTTGGGTTGAGAAGAGGAGGCCGTAGCTGTTGCTGCCTGTGATGGGACACCGTGCTGTCTGAAGACTCAATCTGCTTCACGCGCTTCGACTTGGTCTTCTTGTTCCGTGTGCCCCGTCGTGTGGTGGGCTCCGTACCAGGTCCAGCATGCTTGCACGACCTAGCAGCAGGTACAACTAGAGGGCAGAGCAGAGTAGACGTGTGTGAATTTGCCTCTACCTGCTTGGTCATCATATCCAATTTACTAATGATTTACTAATATTTTGTATGTAAAAGTTTCATAAAAGCACCAGTAGTCATTACTACAATATTCTCACAACAGTGATACTGACATATTCAGTAAAAGACAGTCTGATTTTGATTTTGACTTAGTGTCAGTGTGGTAGTCAGTGGTACCATCGCTGGTGGTCTGTTCTCTCTGGCGCTCCAGGTACTGAGAGCAGTTGGCTTTGAGGGCGGTGACTCCTCGAAGTTCTTTGAAGCGGTACAGAAAGGCCTGCTCTTCCTTCTGTGTATGGGCTGCCAAAACCTGCTTGGTCAACCCTAATTTCTTGTAGGACTCCCTCTCTTGGCTGGGAGGTGAAACAGCACAAGGAGGCAGCCCGAGGGTCTGGATGCCCTCTGTTGTCTCCCCAGCTCCAGAGACATCCTCTATGATTTCTGCATGGATGAGAGGATGGAAAGGCATTTAGTTGAAGTCAAAGCCCATCGACATACCCATTAAAGGGTCCAATGCTGGAAATTAGTTTCAGCTGTAGACACCTGTATTGTACATTGGACACTGCTTTTGCAAATGTTAATGTTCTCTATGCTTGTCTCTTACAAATAAACTAGTAAAATAAAATAAATACGAGAATGTAAGAGGTTTATGAATTACAACTGATTTGTACCCGCAGTAAATGGCGACCCAGAGCATCACAGGATACAAGCGTGGCATGACCAAATTCACACTGATAAGAAAACTAGCTCGATGTGGATCTTTACAATCTACAGGACTTAATATTATGAATAACAATTAATAATAATTATGATACTGATTTGTCTTACGATGTGACCAAACCCATCCATTTCAAAAAAGAAAAAAAAATCCCTAACATACACTGTACACTGACAAGCATGCATGCACACACTGTTCCATTCACCTGACTCGGGCTGAGGTTTCTTGTCCCCAACATGAACTATGGTGCTGCTGTAGCTACACTGGCTGGTTATTGACACCACACTCTCTGGTTTATTGGGTACAGGCAGAGGGAGGGAAGTGCCCACTACCGCTGCGGCCGTGTCGCTGGGCTTTTTGCCAATATTATCTAAAGGAGGGAGACCAGGCTGCTCCTTCAGCAGGACGGGATCTGCCAAAAAAACAGAAAACCAGAGTTTTCGGAGTCTGAGAGAAAAGCTCACCCAATATGGTAGAAGGGAAAATCTCAACTGACAAGAAAACCTTCATAAAATGAAGTTAAGCCAGAGATTTGTATTTTCTATGATTTTTTTTCCCCTATGATCCAGAGTCTCCTTTAGTGGTGAAACCTACCCTCAGACACCTGCATGGCATTGGATCCTTTCTGCTTGTCCTCATCAGAGTTTGAAGAGGCGGTGTTTGAAGAGGACTGACACTTCCTCTTCATGGTGATTGGAACATTACAGCTCTCCAAGTACCTAAACATAAAAAAAAGACATTGATGAGCCTTGGCATCTTTTTTCCTCTGTTTATAATATTTCACCATTCCTTCCTTCCAAAAAAAAACATGTTTGATACCAACACATCATTACAAATTGGGATCCATCAGAGTGGTTCCTTTTCTTCATTCCAAGTCTTTGAACACTGAGAGTATTACAGTGCCCACTGATGTTTCTAGTAAATCTGGGCCAAAATGTTAACGTGTGACTTACAGGTCTTTCTTGTGAGGAAGGATGGGTGTAAGATACGTTTTGCATGGATTTTGTGCTGACATATTCTGTGAGATCATGTAATCTTCTAAAGCCGTCTCTCTACCTGATAACGCTATCCAGACAGCTGATCTGCTGGTAGGAGTAGACAGTCTGATCGTTGAAGGCCAGCTCCTCCTGGAAAGAAGCCCTGCTGTCCTCCATGGCCACGCCCGTCTCCCTCCAGGTGAGAGGGGCGGCTGAGTCTTTGGGCCTCACAACAGCTTGGCTCTTCTGCAGGGGCTCTACTGGAGAGAGGCCAGAAATTAGGAAGATGTGGCCCACACTTCAGGAGAAAATGGAATGACATTTTCTGACAGGCTGACACACAACACAAAAATGTTAGCATTTTTACTCTGCCACCGCTTGAGCCCTTCTGTCTGTCTTTCGCTGTCTCTCTGTCTCTTTCTCAAACACACAGACAGTTATGAGTCGGACTTACTGCCATTGCTTCTCCTGTTGTCTGGCTTGGTGGAGGAAGCTAGGTAGACCTGTTGCTCCTGGCTCTTCTGAAGGTGAATTCCCTTACAGATTTCCTGGAAGGTTCGCTGGGAAAGAGAGACACAGAACGCAAGAGTCAGCATAAATTCAATCAAAAACGGGCATAAATATTCATTTTAAAACGTCTTGTGAAAGGAAAGAAGAAGGCAATCACTATACACTGGGTCCATGAAAATACCACAACTCTGAATCGGTGGATAGATAAAGCGATCAGTATACAATGTTTGGAATGTGTGACTTTTAGCTGAAGGCTACAAAGAGAAAAAGGAGTGGTGAACAAATGCGAGAAATATCTGACACTTTATAGAGAATTATACAACTAGTAACAGCCAAACATTATAGCTGATGTACAGGTGAGGCACAGTAATGAAAGCAAAACTCTCTCTTGCATTTACTACTTACAGTATCTCCACATGCAAAAACACAAATCTTCAATGCAACAGAAATTTAACTTGGCCGAATTGCTGGTAAATAGGAATAATCTTGACACTGAGGCTGCAAAATTATAAGCGTCAGTGGCATGATCCTACTGAGAGTCTATTCAGTACAGGCACAATCAGGCTTTCAGGTTCATGGTGCAAGTTAGACAACTCAGTACCCGCTGTTGCTATAAAATCCCTTCCAAGCATGACCACCTGGGCTGGCAACGCTTTATCAAACTCCAAGTATGTGGGTCTACTTACAGGCTTGGCTTTGTTGCTCTCCTCCTCCTCCTCCAGCCGCATCTTGTTCCCACTGCCGTTGTTAATACTCTCGCTAGAGGACGTCAAGCCCATAACGTGGTCATTGCTGCACAGGCTGCCGTAGCCGCTGGAGCCGGTGTTATGAACCGGCTGCACTCACACACACACACACACACACACACACACACGCACACACACACACACACAGACAGACAGGAAGGGAGGAAGCTCAAGATGAGAGTTGGAGAGATGTAGTCGCAGGGCAAAAGAATGTAGCTTTGCATGAAATACTCTGGGTGTTGCTCCTCTTCTTGTCCTCAAACTCACTCTTGCAGCTTTTGTCTTAATGCAGTGCTGCTACCACTATATTTGTTTTTTTTTGGTTTTGATTCTGGTTTTGTTCATTTGTTTCTTTACAAGCTCTACAGTTATCTCACCTGCAAAAAATTGCTAATTGCTTCTTTTAAATTTTGTGATCTTTTATTGCTATGTTTATTCCTAACTCTTTGTTTTTATCATAGTTCAAATAAACTAAACTTTTCCTCAATTCCCCAGCAAATCTCCTTGCTTTTTGAGCCCAAATAATAGAATTTTTGGATACCAAGATAAATTTTTGGGAGTAAAAAACTTCTGATAGCAATACATTGGCAGATAATTCTACAAAAAAAAAAACATATTCTTTAGCAAGAAATCTTCAAATTCAGCAACCATTACATATAATAAAAGGCATGTATTGGAGGCTTGATATTTTACAGTTAAACAACAAACTTCTTAACAATCTGCAACACCATCTGCTCAGCTATGATGTGATAATTATCCCTTTTAGCATACTGGTCAACACTAATACACACTAATACACACTAATACTGATGCATCTTTTAATAAGTCAGCATCGGTTGACCAGCTGATGTATCAGTCAGGGTCTGCTGGTTTTGTTTTCCTTTCCTATCTCCTCTTCTCACCTGCAGTAAGAGCCTGTGGATCTGCTCCGTGATCTCCTGGATGTCAGAGTCCACGCTCTTGGTCTCGCCTGGCACAGGGGACGGGGCCACAAAGACGTCTTCGTTCACCGGGCCCCTGGGAAACAACAAAAACACACACCAACATGGATCAGTCATTTACCTGTTTGCAAATTCATTAGTAATTCCTATATAATCAGCATCACTAGTTGCTTAGCGATTGATGACACACTGCAGGCGAGCAAAGAGGCTAAACTGGATGGAAAGACAAGAGAGAGATACTTACATGCGGACTTTGTGTCTGCCGATTACAAAGGACACCTTGCGGCTCCAGGGGTTGACAAAACTGGACCAGCTGGTGTCCAGGATGATGTATTCTCCGTTCCGCGCACAGAAGCGGATGGATGAGTGGTCGAACGGCTGCCCCGCGTACTGCAGGACTACAGAGAGAGAGAGGAAAAAAAAAAAAAAACAGTCAAATCACTGTGGGAAAGACTTTCCCGTGCAGACAAGTAGGCCTAAAAAGACAAAAGGTATTCTGTCTCTCATTCCATTTCACAAACTCACTCTTTCTGTGGATGGCCAACATGATTGGCCGGTCATTGGGATGCAGGTGCAGGAGGACCGGGGTGCCAATCAAGTCCTGGGGGAGGTAACCGAGGAGTGGGACCGCCCTAGAAAACAAAACAAACAACAAATCACTCTTGTACTCAGCAAATAGCAGCACTAATTATGTTACAGTTCAGTGATCTCTGTGAAAATACCCATATTTCCGTCTGTAAATACCAATTTAATTTGTTAACTGATTATTTTTCTTACTTTTTTTCACTCTCTTCTTTTTCTTTTGATGTACTTCTTCAATTTACACATTTAACTCGTATCGCTTCTCTAGTTCTCAACTGCTTCATAATGTTATGATCGTTATTCTGTTTAACCTTGTTTTTGTAATTATTGTTATTAAAAGACTTGTTATAAGACTTTTGGCTCAAGGATAGCAGCACGCAGGCCGCGCCTTACCTCTCGTCCACATCCTGGAACACACAGCTCGGAGTGTGTGTGGTGGTGAAGATGCGCTTGTCAGTTGGGATTCTGGGTGCTTTAAGGAAAAAAAAACACATGTTGTCTTATCTGAGTGCTTATTCATTTCAACTACAATGTTGTTTTTTTGTCTTTAGCAAATCATGAGCCGCTGGCAGTAATAACTTTTGGTAAAATTTAGAGTTACACACAAGGAAGATGGGGTGCACGCAATTAAGGAGCAGGTTTCTCACAGTTAAAAAGAAAAAAAAAAATCCACATTTTTTCCAGATGTTTACTTCTTCATTTTTGTTGATGTATTCAGTGTGATCCATGCCAATAGTGGCTGTGCAATATGACTGTCACTTTAAACATGAGGATTACACAGGATATGATAGTGACTCAGCAGCCAAATAAAATGAGCAGTCGTCAAATGTGGATGAATTTTTGATGTCGTTTTTAAGACCCGAACATTTTGAAATTGACTCTCCAAACCTCTCCAGAATTTCCAAACTTCCCCACATTGGCAGCACAAGGCAGTCAGGTCCTTGCCATCACAACCAGAATGAAACCAGCTCAGCTACAATCTGCAACACCATCTGCTCAGCCATGATGTGTTAATTATCCCCTTTTTTGCAAACTGGTCAACACTAATACACACTAATACACACTAATACTGATGAATCTTTTGATAAGTCGGCATCAGCTGACCAGCCGATGTATCAGCTGGGGTCTGCTGGCTTTATTTTCCTTTCCTGTCCCAAATACTGAAGAATTTTTGACATAGTTTTCCATACTTTTAGCCTGATTCCAGCAGTTTTAAAAACCTGAACATTTTCAATTTCAAACTTTGTAAGCCTCTCAAGACTTTCCAAACTTTTCCACCATGGTAGCACAAGGCAGTCAGGTCCTTACCATCATAACCGGAGTGAACCCGCTCAGCCAGCAGGAGGCAGCAGAACTGATCCTCAGCGTGCTCTGTGTCTTGGACCTTCATCAGGTAAGGTGTCATGCGAAACGGGTAGTACTGCAGGTCCCCCTCGCACTCCTTACCGCCACTGGATCGGAGTTAAAAGGAGAGTCACACAAAGTCAGGATGATCAATGGCATTTGTATACATTTTATGTCTGTGTAGTAATGAAGCTCATTTTTGAGTTGTGGCTTTAGGATTTCAAATTAGTGGACTCAAGGTGGCACTGTTGAGCTGTTTTGCATCCACACAGTGTCTATGCAGTATTAGCATGAGTGAGTGAGCAAGTGTTTGTGTGTCTGCATGTGTCTCTTTCCCTGCCTCTATGTATATGTCTGCCGTGGAAAAAGCATCAGGTTGCAGCCGCCACAGATATGATTGGAAAAACTAATTGAAAAGCATTTGGAGTGGAAAGAAAATATGAATAAATACTAAATAAAGGTATGAGGAGCAGATGGCCCGGTGCTGTGGCCACGCTCATATCCACCCACCTGATACGGCAAAAAAAGGACTTCTCCTGCATGCAGTCCGGCGGGGAGGACTCTGAGATGGGGAAAAAGAAATGGCTTAATTCAAAAGAGAGCGCAACATAATCTCCACAAATGCCAGCCCTTTACAGTCAGATGAGCCTCGGTTCCCGCTGGCAACTGAGCTTTCATCAACTCCATCAATAAACATCAAAGCCCTGCCTACACGTAGAATGAATTTAATCATAGCCAAGCTCCTATTTTGCCATGCTGACCAAAGTATTTCCAGTCATGTATAGACAAAATCAGACAGGAAAGAGCGCTGCTTTGGGTCCTTACTGTAGCATAGACCAGCTCTCTTTGGATGTAGATAACAGCAGAGTTAGACTAAGCCCAAGCATGGGAAGTATTTGTATATCCGCTAATCTATCTACAATTAAAACCAATCACACAAAAACACTGTCCAGGTCATTCTCACATTGGGCTTTCCCAGATGAAGGGCAGGCTAAGCTGCAATACACTGGAGCAACGTTTTTAATAAGTTCTTGACACATGAATGAAAATTGTGCTTCCGAACTAATGGCTTTCACTGGATTTCAGTGGATAATTGCAAAAACGTCCCTTGCACTGTCTGGCCTATTCAGATTTCCAGGCTTATGTTTCTTTTCATAACTCAGAAAGCTCAGTCTGTCCTATCTAGTTAAGCTGTCAAAGGGAAATTGACTCTTAGCAGTCAGGATAATCATAGGCACTTTATTGATTTTGTGATTAACTTAGGTCAGAGCCACTTGAATCCAAGGTATTCCAAGGATCTAGGTTTATTATTTTTCTTGCTTTCCACTGTATATTTTCCTCATGCAGGCAAACGACTTGGAGGAAATCTTTCATAAGAACGACGACATAACAACACAGAGACTGCAATTATGGAGATTTCAGTGGCACAGCGAGGGCCTCTTATCTTGTCATGCGATTCTCACGCGCACAGCTGCAATCACAGCAATCTGGAGGGCCCTCATACGTGCTTTGCTAGCGGGGTATTTCCTATCTGATGGCGTACCTGCTCCAGTGCACATGCTCCAGGAAGGCAGGCGGTACGGCGTGGTGAAGCTGTAGAACACGCTGACGTCCTGCGGGGTCAGGAACTCCACAAACTTGGCGTTCTTGAACACATCCCTTTTGCAGTTGAGGATGGAGGCTGCCTGGTCAGAGATGTACACTATTCTTCCTGTGATGAGAGACACTGCCACCGCGAAAATGTCCTGTTGGAGAGACAAATCCAAATGTGCAATGAGAAACTCCGACTCTACACCTGCTCAAGCACAGTCAAATTAAAGAACATTCAGAAACTTAATTGATCTGTATCGGCTATTCACATATTTACAAGAATATCTAGCTACTAGAGGCGTTCATTCATCAGCAATTGGGGTAAGAAATGTGAACACCTCATTATAACATTAACATTATTTTAAAGGGGATATTAATGACTCACGTTGTTTTTGAGGGTGTATTCAGAAGTAATGCTGTCTATCTCCTCTATGGTATAAGAAGACACATCCAGGCCTGATGGCTGACTGTCATTGATCATCAGCAGCTGGTAGTATTCCTCGTTGGCTGTGACAAACAAGAACAGTCACTCTGTCACAGTTTGGTCGCAACATATCTCACAACACCGAGTAAAGGAAGGGTGGACACCGATGAAAGTGGAAACATCAGCTGTATTCTACAAAGTGGAAACATCAGCTGTATTCTATACAAGTCCAGGAGCATGGGGTAATCCAATTTAAGAGTGATGATGCCTTGATGAAATCATGTAGCCATTAGATCATGAGGCTGTCAGCATGGAAACATGGCTCAGTGCTGAAAGAAAGACGTCACTACATCCTACTGTTGACAGTATTAAAGATTACACAGCAGGAGCTCCACCCAGCAGCTTCCATCTGAAAACATTTAGGGGCGCTGGAATGAATCTTTTGGAGATGATAATCTATTGAAAAATATGCAAAATGTAGGCCAACGGTAACTTACTGAAAAAGATAAACAGACTTTCAAGTCATTTCTTTAATTCTTCTTTGGGACAAATGTGAAAGTAAGCGCATGTATTACATGTATATATATATACATATACACTTTTTCTTACCTATGGTTTTAAATTACTTTCCCTTGACTTCTACATAAGTTTGAGCTTAATCCATGGCTATTTTTTTTAAGTTGACACTGAAAAGGTACTTTAACAATGTCTATCTGGTGTAAAAGTTGATCTGTATGAGCCTCCAATGAACAAATGAGTAACAGACATAAACCTCATTTTTTTAATCCCAGCTGAACATGAAACAACACAACTTGCAGATTTCTAACTGGTAGGTAAATATTTAACAGAGCTGATGCTGCTTTTGTCAGGTTTCCATGACTTTTCCAAAACTTTTATTGATTATACTTTCAAATTTAGTGACTTTTCCAGATTTTTCCGGCTGTATGAACTCAGTATATACCTGCCCTGTGTATGCAAAGAGCCCAACGACAGGTAAATGAGTGAGTAGAGGTTGGTACTGACACATGAGAAAGGCGGGCCAGCACGCGGCATGGCGGAGTGCTCTTACCTTCCACCTGCTTGACACAGCGCAGGGCATATTTGAGGGTGTTAAGAGTCGTGGACTTGTTGCCTTTGTTCCTCTTCTCAGCAGGTAGGTGAAGCTTCAGCTCCTTCAGAGTTTTAATCAGCTCTTTCTGTGTCTTGGCTTTGGCAGACTCCTCACTGCTGCAAGAGGCATGGAGCACACGCCGAGAGGCAAGTCAGACACTGCGGCAGGTACAGGAGGCCTCTCTGAGCCCCACGGACCCAAAAAAAGAGTCATATCTAGAAAAGAAATCCACTCACAAATGGGTCAGTCTGAACAAGAATGACAATTTCATCTTTAATGGTAAACTAGGCAAAATCCAAATTTCCAAGGGCTGACTGAAGTGAGGAAAAAAAAACACGGAATACACACTTTTGTCAGTGAGCCTAGCTAATAATGAGAACAATGGACCGTCAAGCATCAAATTTTGTGGTTTTTTGGGTTTGTTAAATGAGCCTAAATTTCCCTCACTGCAATCTGTCACTGCACCTTGAATCGGAATAAAATCAGAAATAACTTTCCTGTGTTTCCTACTCTAGTCGTAGGGCATGAAAGCGGTTCTGGGTAGTCAACTAAAGATATGGCCATAGTCTAGTAAGCAATGGAGTGATACACTTGGTGCTATATTGGTGGTGTGTGTGCTAACCTGCAGCCGCTGGTGGAGGGGTTGTCCTGCTCCGAACTCAGAAGACTGAAGGCGTTTGAGCTGCTGGGAGGAGACGGACTGTGGGAGTTCGAGCTGTGGGGACAGAAGAAAAAAAAGTCCGAGAGTTTGAGGAACTGTACATTCGATTTTCTTTAATGAGACATTTCACAGAAGAAGGAAAAAATAACCAAAATCACCTTAGAGAGAGAGAGAGAGAAAGAGAGAGCCTGAACTGCATCTAATGCATAATCAAACGTATCTGATTCTCATTAAGTCCGACTGCTGTTACAGATCACTCCTGTTTGTGGCCAAACCTGCACACTGAGTCGGCCCCACTGATTTCCAGAACAACATAAGAGAATATCCATCTAGCCGTAGGTGGTTGTTTGTGTGGGTACATGATGATGGAAGTGTCTGATTATGGAAGTCTGATTTTCCAGAGGCACACATTTTCACATGCACCTTTGTCTTGGATGAAACTGTTTGGAGTTTGCTCACCTCAACCAAGACTCTTTGTTTAGGAGTTACTGGCCTGAGTTACCACCAATCAGTAATAACAATGGAATTGTTCACCATAATGTAAATATGGATTATGTCATATAAATTAGCAATAATAGATGTACAATAATGCATTAAAGCACTCACAGGATGAGAATATATTTAAAAATAGCTGCACTTGATTTAACAGCCTTCTTATCATGTCCCATTCAATTCAATTCAAGTGAGTTTAATGGGTGCTTTATTGGCAAGACAGAGAGTCCATGCACTGCCAAAACAGTGTATCTCTCTCATCCCTGCTTGTTTCTCCTTGTCTAGATCTGCTCTGCCCTGTGTGTGTGTGCGTGTGTGTGTGCGTGTGTGTGTGTGTGTAGTCCGTTGTATTAGCCTACAAGCTTAACGACTCACTAATACACCCAGACTAACAACAGCTCTGAAGATACTGAGTCACAACAGATACAACTCAGGTTACTATGAATATCTGGCTTATGTGGCTCAGAATAGAAAGCACCTTGACAAACAGCCCCTCCAAGCACAATGGAGGATCTAATTCTATCAAATATAGCCCAGTTAATACAACAGGTGGCTGTATTGTGCTGAACTACAGAAGGAAACTGTAAGAGAAAATTACCTGGCAGTAGGTGGTTTTAATGATTATTTGAGGACTGAATGACTCTTTCCATTGTTGATTCATCTATTGATCACTTTTTCTTTCAATTGTCAAAAATAATAAACATTACCAGAGCCCAAAGTAATGTTTTCAGATTGCTTAATCAGTCAGACCAGCAGTGATATTTTTTATTGATCAATGACTAAAATGACTCACTGATTATCAAAATTTTAACTAATTCATTTTATGCCAATCAACTACTGGTTTAAATAATTTTAAATAAATTAAATTAATTCAATCTAATCTAATCTTTTTTTTTAATTTATTGTTTAATTTAATTTAATTTTTATTTAATCATCTTATGCATTTTTTAAATTTAATTTAATTTAATTTAATTTAATTTTTTCAGAGCCATTTGCTGTTCACTCATTGGAGAGTCATTGCTATGGCAACAGAGTAAACAGTTGAATCCACAGTGGAAAACCATAATATGATGATGTGCCATAATGATAATGAATACAAACTACAGGCATCTAAAAGCTCTTTTTCCCCACTAAGGATGAAGGAAGACATAACAGAATAATATATTATATGAGCTGTTTGTGAATTCTAGCTCATGGAATGAGTTGATATCTGCCAGTGAAGAGGCTGGTTAAGAGGGAGGAAGGAACAAGTGGACATTCAGCTTTTTTATTTCTCATTAAATTATGCACGATATAAAAGAAAGCCCACTTCAAAGCTGAGGTCATTGTCACCTTGTAGGGCACTTGAGGCACTAGAGTGTTTTTATCACTGGCACTACCTATTGTAATAATGTACGCATTCATAGTGTTGGGGTGCAAAAGTATACACCAATTGGTAACTGATAATAAGTTTTCTTTCTTTCTTTCTTTCTTTCTTTCTTTTCTTTTTTTTTTTTTGAGGCTGATATTGACATCTGCTACCATCATACCCATAAGGGACGATGTGATATTGAAGTTCATGTTTCGAAGAACTAGAGTAAAAATGCAGGTGAAAAGAAGAGGAAGCTTTTTAGATAAGCCTGTATTCATGATAATTGTGCTTTAGAGAAAAAAAAGACAATCATAGTACTACTCTGTTGCTAATTTTACAGTTATAATAAGTAGTACACATAAGACAGTAAAAATAATATTGCATGAACATCGATATTGCTTTTTATCGGCTGATACAGGTAGCCAGCCAATATGTTGGTCCTAATTGAGAACATGTTCAAAACCTGGTTTGTCTTCTAAAACTTTTTTCAACAAGGCGCTGCCGTGTATCTGCAGTGGACGAAGAAGTGGACACATGGAGCAGAGAGGCTTTGGCCGAGTCAACTGAGCCGTGTGTATGTGTTTGTTTTTGTGCGGTCCACTGTATTAGCCTACAAGCTTAGCAGTTCACTAATACACTCAGGCTATCAACAGTTATCTAAGATACTGACTCATCGCAGATACAACTCAGGTTACTAAGAATACTTGGCTTACATGGCTCAGAATAGAAAGCACCTTGACCAAAAAAAGCTCCTATAAGCACAATCGAGGATCTAATCCAGCCAATTTTGGATTGCAACAGCTGGTTTTAGTATTGACAGACTGAACGAGTATTAGTGTGTGATACTTAGAAAGAGTTTAACAGAGTAGGCTAATTGTAAATGTGGTAGTAAGTCAGCGTGTAACACGTGTTACCAAAGGAGAGCGCTCAGAGAGGCAGAGAAGGACTTTGACTATGTTTTCGCAAGGCCACCTTGGCCTTGTGTAACGATGGGTTTAATTAGAAACCTTCCACTGGCTCGTTGTTTTCCCTGCGTGTCTGTGTGTGTGCGTTCATGTTTTAGTGCTGAAACGAGTAGCCAATTAATTAATGGACAAAAAACAATCAATTATAATTTTGATAGCTGATTAATCCTTTTAGTCCTACATCAAGCTGGCCTTTTTCCCCCCATACCAAATGGGATACTACACATCCTGTGCTTGTGTGTATGTGTATGTGTATGTTTGTATGTGTTACTACTAAAACTCTAACCTGATTAATGGATCGACAAAATAATTATTCTAATTTTGATAATCGATTGATCGTTTTTGGTAATTTATCATGTCACAATCCCTCTCTTTGCTTTTTGCAGTTTGAATAAGAGCACTTGAGGACACTAAAATTTGCTTTCTTTTCTCTGTTTATATCATAACAAAATCAATACTTTTGGTTGCTGGTCAGATTACTGAAGCAGTCTGAAGACATTACCATGATCATAGGGATCATAGGGATCATAGGGAATCAACTGCTTTCATATATTTTAACATTAAAAAATTGAATTCTCTTTTTTTGGGGGTGTAGCAGAAATTACATTGCCCTCCATTTGAAACAACAGCTTCAGCCTGCTTGAGTGGATTTAACTGGATTTAACTGGATACAAAGACCAGAAATTCTACGTCAAAGTGGGAAAGGCAGGGAGTGGAGGAAAAAAACAGCAACGTGAAGGAACATGACCCGGCTGAGATAAACACTTTGAGTCGTCATGGAAACAATGAGAGGCGGAGGATGTGAAGCATCCCATCTGGTATAGAGCAAAAAAGGAAGGGGAAAAAAAAGAAAAAAAAGAAGAAAAAAAGCCAGCTTTCAAGCCATTGAGAGGAGTAATTTTATTTTCCCCCAGTAAGTCCCAGTCTGGACGCCATCCGAGTACAGAGTGTACTCATGTCTTCATCTATTTTAGGTCATGAAGTGGTCAAGTCGAGGCAGCACTAATGTTAATGTTTCAACCTAAATTCATAATGTGACAACGCAGGTACCCTCTTCTAGTAATGACCAGTGAAAATGGATGTGGCTATAGATAGGTTTATGTGCTGTACAACTATGGACCAAAACCAAGAGGACTGGTAGAAACATGTTCAAAAACTTCCAAAAACTTTAATCTGGAGCATCATCATTGCTGGATCCAGACTGGTGTGCTCGCTGTGAATCTGCATTCAGTAAACCCGCTGGAAACTGTGGAATAATAGTACAATAGTCTTCATGTTCTTTGTCCTAGAGAAAAGTGAGATGCTGTAAAGTTTTTGTTTTCATCAGCTTATCAAAACTAAAATAGAGATGACAGAAATGGAAACCAGAAACCAATTCAGTTTTTATGATAAAAACAAAAAAGTAACCAAGTCATAGCTGTGAACTTCAAGAGAAAAGCCATGCTGTCTGGAACAGAGGCAAAAGTGTGCGTCACGTAATATGATGTCAACGTGCATCACATGTCTAAGGGGAAGACAGTGTAGAGAAAAAACAAAAACAAGAGAGAAAACAAAAACATAAACAAAAAAAAAAAATGGTCAGATGGAGTGATGCACCTTCATCATCAGAGCTAAAATAAAAGGCCAGGACAAACAGCTTGTCTGTATGATTAGGTAATGTTGACTTTCAGTGGCAGAAATAGACTAGTGCTCAGCTGGCAGGAAGGATATCATTCAAGCAATCTAATTTAAAATCCATTATCCGAATAAATCTCAGTTTCGATTTTTTAGTTATCCCTGAAAAGTCTCATGATCACGGAAAATTGAGCCAAATGGAACTGATTCAGCACTTGTTGCATTAAAAAAACAAAAAACAAAAAAAAAGCCGGTGTCTCCTGGTCAGCTGTGGGTTGGATGACCATCAGTGCAGCTTTGAATCGCTCATTTTAAAACAGACCAAGCAAGGACAATGTCCAGCGCTGATGACTGCATTCAGCCTGTGACGATAAACAGGATGTTGATCTTTCTATTTTTAAATAAGGATGATAATAATTCTGAATATGTCAAGGTTGATTACAATGGGAAAAAAAAGAGAAGCGATAAAATAATTTCACCTTTGGCTGATTCCACATTACTAAACCTTCATTTGGACTGGGAACAGCTGACCCTCTTACAACATGCAGTTTGTGCAAACAGTTTTATGTTTGAAATACACTTGGTGGTTACCAAATGCATCATAAAGTCAACGCCAAGAATATCTTTGGACATAGGAAATGAAAAGTGCAAGAGCTGTAAAGCCAGACAAACTCAGAATGGCTTTCCAACGGCAGCAACACAAAAGGCCAATATAACTTTCAGCATCTATAGAAACTATGTGTCTCTCTCGACTCCAATGTCCAACCTCTACCAAAAATCAGGTGGCAAGGCCAGGCCATTACATCAGGCTTTATTTTTCTGTTTTATTACGTTGTGTTAGTCATGCCTCAGTATTTGTGGTCTGGCTTGTGTAGTCACAGGAATGAAGTCAGATTACTTCAGATTGTTTGCTCTAGCCTTACCAGTCCTCTGTGGTCATATGGCAGGCCATAGCCCAGGTTTAAGAAATCTGCCTATTTATTTTTGCTCTGTTTGTCTATTACTTGTCAAACTAAACCCCTTCCACAACAGCCACTGACCTCTTGTTGCTCCCAGAGGATTCAAGGAGAGCCGAGTCTTTGCTGTTGCCATTGGAGCTTCCCATCGACTCATGGCCGTTGCTCTCATTGCCGTGACTCTCGTTCCCGTGACTTTCATTGCCGTGCGATTCGGTCCCGCTCCCGCTGGACCCACTGCTCTTCATCTCCACATCCTCCTCGGGGAGGGAGTGGGAGCGGGCGCTCTTGCGGTGGTTGTGCAGCGAGGCCGGGTGGTCCTGACCGCTGCTGTCGCTGCCCTCTGACGCAAGGCCTAAGTCGGACCCACCTTGGCCGTAGCTGCCCATCCGGTGCAGCTGTGCCATGGAGCTGCAGCCCGGTGTGCCCCTTGGCATGGAGCTGCACGAGGAGGACCCTCTGCACCCCGAGGCTCCATCCTGGTCTTCCAGCATTGGAAAGTGATAGGTCTTGGAGTCTGAATCCTCCGACATGAGAAGAGGGTGCTGTCCGGTAGAGGGGGCTTGTACCAGAGAAGATAAGTGGGTGTTGGAGGAACACAATCACCCCATTGTCCACAGGATCAACGCCAGAGGGAAAGGGACAGAGAGCTGACTGATCTGTGGAGAGAACGAAATAAGAGCATGCATATCAGTAATGCAATAACACTTGTCAAGTTAGGCGTAGTTTAACCCAGGAGGAAAATATTTTGTGGGTACAAGACAAGTGATGAAAGGGATGTAACAATACAGCAACAGGGGCAGCATGGAGGCTTAGTGGCTTATACTCCAGATGCTTTGGCTAAATTTAGAAACAATTGTGGGAATTAATTATTGATTATTAGATTAGCTTAACTCCAAACTAAATCTCCGTGAAGCCTGGCATCTATGGTGACACGTACAGTAGGGGACTGGCCTTTGGTGACAGGTGATGTCATGGTCTACAACAGATGGTGACATCACCTCCTGCCAAAGACGAGCAGCCCCCTACGTTTCACCACAGACCTCAGTGGGACGGCATGTTGCCTGTAAACCTTTGCTTTAATATGAATCCAACACATTCCATCTATGGGGAAAATCCATGGAGTTTCTTTGTCTCAGTGTGTGATTTAAACTGGAGGTTAACACTTGGATGCTTTTATCTGCATGTTTTTTTCTTTTCAATGGGACTGGATACACTGAATTATGTTACAGCTGCTTTCCAGGCAAAATTGTTTTTCTAACAGGAACCTAACACTGCGGCGCACATTAAATATGTAGTTGGCCGCTCTATAACTTGCTCTGTGGCTATAAAAAAAATACATCTTTAGTGAGCAACCGTGTCCGCCTCCTTGGCCGATCTGTTATCTTTGTTTAAGTGGGGGAGAGTCACAACTCATCCATGATGGGTGGCTAACAACTTAACCACTGGCAATTTGTCCAAATGTCATAAATTATTTTGAGGGAATTAAGAAAATCTCATTCATTTTTCCTGTAAATGATTGTTTTTTCGATCCCTAGCTCTCGCCAGCACACACGCGGGCACCAAGGCAGACACAGTTCAGAAGAATCAGAAAGCAGGGCATCACACAATCCTCCTTCAAAGAGATGTGTATCTTTGTGTGGCGCTGTATCAGAGCACTTAGCAGGATTTAACCCCTGACCTTTCAAAGGCCCCGCAGGTGTCTCGCTCTGCCACAGCAAAAGCGGTGGCTAGACCAGACAATGTGGCCTTTCAGAGAGGTGGGTCTGTCCTATCCAATCCTCAGACGCTTTCAAAGAATTGACCTTCCTGGGATCATGAAACACCATTATTCACAGCATGTCTGGCTGCCAGCATGTCTGATTTGCTAACAGCATGCAACTTTGCTCTTGTTTCTATTCTCCTAAAGAGGCGGTGGTAATTTGACAGCCAAGGTGTTGGCAAGGCGGTGGCACACTGCTCACTGCAAAACCTGTGTAACCTTTTTTGTCAGATAGTGCTAATGTGGGCACCAAAGGCACCAGCAGGGTGAGGAAGAGGCAATCTGTTCTTCTCAGTTTTTCAACATGTGAGGATGCAGAGCTGGGAATCTGCACGTTTCTGTGACACAGACATAGCATTACTGGCATATCTATCTATCTATCTATCTACATATGAATATGCTTCTACATGGGCTTTTCAAACGTCCAGTAGATCTTTCTTGGTAAAAATCTGATGCACAACTAACAATGCATTTTATGTTTTGTGCAAAATTAAGAAATCTGGTTAGGAAACAAGCATTTTTCACTTACGATGAAAACCATTAGAATTCAGAGATTACCGCATACATAAGTTGCTTGATGTATATAATGTGGTAAACTTTGCTTATTAGTATGAAACAGCTGTGAATATGCAAAAATGTGATGACTGTGTACCATGATGCTGCCAGCTTTCCACTGCTCATTACATTGTATACTTTATTTTCAAACATTGCATTACTACATAAATGAGACTAACATTTCAACTGGTGAAATGTATGTTGTCAAAAGCCTCTACAAACAAACAACAAACAGCTGACTACAACAATTCTCTACACACTTACTGAGTTAACAATGCTGTACTCAATAACAAAGCAGTATGTGAAAGGGAACATGCCACGGTCCACAGGACTGCAGAGTACTGAATGTTCAGTCGTATTCAAACTAGTACAGGACTTGTCCTCTGTTTGTGCGGTATGTAAAACAGGCTGGTTTTTCCACTTCTGCAGTATGTCAGCGGTGTAAACTGTTCTGTGTGCGTCTCTGCACACATGCTGAATACCTATACATATTAAACCCTGTGATAAAAACAAAAGCCTGATTTGGATCAATTACTGTGTACAGAAATACAGCATTATTTGCACAATCCTGCCTCTGGGCAACAAGTCAGGGTGACACTACGGCCACTGTCCACTTCAAAAGACAGGTAGCTGGCCTCTAAGCTCCATCCTGGCTGTATTCCATGGATTACCTGACCGGTTGCTGGCATGCCTTCCTCCCTGCCCCTGCAATGGAAAACTGATTATTTTCTGCTCTGACTAAAGACACATAATGCGTTATCTTTCCTGGAACTGTACCATAGCCCTATATTGGTGTGTGTATGTGTGTGTTTGTGTAGTTTGTTCAGCATCAAGTCCTTGCAAGCCTAAGCAAGTCCTATTGTACACAAACAAGGTGCACAGCTCGAATTGGCTTCTGTGGCGCTGAGGCTGAGATTTCCAGGTGGTCTGCCACATCAAAATAAGACGAAAGCAGGGGCCTGGAGTGCGTGTTTCTGTGCACTTATGTTGCTGGAAAGAGGCGGTGCAATATCCCGCCATGAGCAAAAGTAACTGGCTGGAAGCAACGTGCAAAAAGATCTTTAACTTCGGGAGGCTGGACGCAGCAGCAGTCAGCTGAGGACACACACCACCAGGATAAAGATAGGTGTGGTTAGACTGGCACACAATGAGGTAATGCACGTGGTCATGTAAGGTCATTTATATTTTCCTGTTCCACACAAAAAATCTAACATCAGATGTAAACAACAAACATACTTTTGTTCAGTTTTGGCTTAAAAAAACAGCAGGGGAGTGCACATTTGCTATGGCAAGCAACATCTTACATTGTGCAATAATTAAATATATAAATAAATAAATAGTTCCATTTTTTAGGCTGTCTTCTTCTTTGGAAGTCTCTGAGCCATTTAAACACACCTGATTTGTGAGTGTTATCAATCGTGTAATTTTGTTATTTGACTGACCTTATCAGTTAGCATCACAAATGGTCCATCAGCAGTTGACCTCGTCTCACTACCATTTCACTTAATAGAACACCAGTTTTACAAGATCAAAGTTGAACGAGATATCATCTCTTTCTCGCTCTCTCCCTCCCTCTACTACTCTCTCCCTCCCTTTCCCTCCCTCTCTCTCCCTCTACTACTCTCTCCCTCTCTCTCTCTCCCTCCCTCCCTCCCTCCCTCTCTCTCTCTTTGTCCGTGTCCTCAGCCGACCTCTAAACATGTGTGCACTCTGCAAATTGGACAAAATGAAAAACTGTAAGCAACCAGCGAGTGAGAGAAACACAGATGCCAAAGGTCTGAGCAAAACCCACCACAGCAAAAGTTAACTTATGTGGCTCAAGAATGATGCAATATGGTTCTGTAGTCTTGATTTAGCGAGATCTTTCTGTCAGAGTGACAGCAGAGATACATCTGTCTCTCTCACACTGGTGAATTATTTCCATTTGATGGAGATCCAAGCAGGTGGCCTAAAGCTCTTTGCAGAAATCAAAGCAGAGTGAGTACATAACCATCAGTCTTCTGATCACCGACTCAAAGCAGTGAAGGAGTTCGGTGTGAATTACTGAGTCAGCATATGGCGACAAAGTAACCAAGACAATGAAGAAGACGTGAGTGACGCCAAAACGACTGCACGGCTTGGACGTTGCTTGATAATGGTGCGGCCATTCTCGTCTGAGCCCGCATTTGCAGTCAACAGATGTAGAGATTAAGCTTTTGTTCTGCAGATTCATATACACAGAGCACCATGTTACTCTACTTTCTACAACGGCGAGGGCGGCGCCTACCCAGCCAGGGGAAATGACTCAGTCTACATACTGAACATTCTGAACATTCTGTACAAACCGCCGTGACCGCTGGCCAGGGTTTTCCTGCATCGAGAGCTTTCTGGCAGCCGCTCCGGCGCAACTGGCAGCTGCTGCTCAACTGAGGGCCAAAGTTAAAGAGTAGAAATCAAGAAACTGTTCCCACTGGCGGAGCAAGTTGTAATTTATCGCTGAATTCTGGTTATCTGGTAATCAGTTAGTGATCACGTGGGCACACCTCACTAGGTCAAGTCAGGTTAGTTTGCTAGACACCTGCATAAAGTGTGTGGGTGTGAGAGAGAGAGAGAGAGAGAGAGAGACTGATGACCTAACAGTGGGAGGGATCAGATGTGGATTATGAGCCTGAGTACTTTACATGCATCCATCATGTTTCATTTCACAACAGCTTGGTTTCCCAGAATGAGTTTCATAGAAACTTTGGCGTTACACTCGACCCAGCTCCTTCCTTGAACTCTCATGTTAAGGACATCACAAAGACAGCATTTTCCACCTTCACAGCAGCACCAAAAGTGAACCTGTTCATTGCTGAAACTCTCATATGCGGTTCTTTCCCCAAAACCTGATTACTGTAATGTCTTATTTCCTGGCCTTCCACACTACAGCATTAAAAACACCCACTTGTACTGTAATGCTGCTGCCAAAATATTAACCAGAGCTAATTTGACCACATCACACCCATTCTGACCTCCCCTCTCTGGCCAATCCAAGCCCGATCTGATTTTCAGGTGCTTCTTTTAGCATGTAAATTGCTACATGGGCTTGGACAGCCCTATTTATCTGATCTCATCATTCTTATGAAAGTCCTTGTGCCCTCTAATCATAAGATGCTGTAGATTGCTGGCCCTGGAATCAGGACAACACAGCTCCTTATCTCCTTATCACCAGTTCCCTCTTGCAATTAGGAAAGCTAATTGTATAAAACCAGTTGCTGTTCTTAAAAACCAAACTTTATCCCATTTTTTGCAGGGGTCAGGGCTATGAAGGAAAGGGGAGCATCCCTTTCGCCACCATGTGGCATCACTCCAAATGGATGCTTGCTAAAGTTTCCAACAAATCTGTTAGGAAGGTCATGAGCCAAGGAAGAAGCGGCTAACTTTCAAAGCTCCTTATCCAAAGGGAGTGTGGTAGAGAGGGCAGGGCATATCAGAATGTATTAAGTGGCGTAACTGTCAAACGGATGCTATGATTTCCACCAAATACTGTGGGAAAGTTGGTTGAGGGCCAAGGAAGAAGTAACTCACTTTTAATACACCTTGTCCAAAAGGGGGTGTGGCATATCACAAAAAACTTATAACTTCTGAATGGATTCACACATCATCACAAAACCTTGACCAGGTATGTCATGGGCTACAGAAGAGCTGATTAACTTTTCGGGTTGTCAGTCACAAGGCGGCGCGGCATCCCACACAAAGTCAGATAACTTCCCAACAGATGAGCATAACACCACTAACTTTTGACACAAGGTTTGTCCTGGGTTAAGGAATAACATATTAACTCCTCACACTGATTTGGCCTCCCAGCCCATGTTGACTTCAATTTTTGCAATTTCTCCGAAGGGGGCCTTGTGGGGTGTCCTCTGACTTGGCGTGCAGTTGCTGACAAGTTGGCCAAACGCTCCTCTGGTTCTGCTCTTAATTACAGAGGTATTAACTCTGCTGCCTTTCTGCTGATTAGTGGTTTTTTGTGAGGGGGTACACAATTGGTGGGGGATACCATTTGTTCTCAGTTTTGTTGTATCCAATTCATAATCTTTCCAATCTCTGTCATAGCTTCTCTTGATGAAAAGCGTGATAGACCAACACTGATTCGACTGTTTAACCTGGCACATATCCCATGTTTGCATTTCATCATTCTGTTCTATTAATGATTCTTGACTGGTTAGTTCTAGGAAGGCTCATCCCTGGTAAAGTCGTTTTAGCCATGCTTGTGCTGAGGGGCTACAAAAATAAATTGACTTGAACTTTAACGTTCCAGCACTAAATGTGAACAACCAAACATTTGTCCATTTGTTTGTTTCTTACTTCTTTGTAAAATGCTCAAAAATCTCAACTCTATGTTGAAAATATTATGTCTTTCACCAATGTTTTTTTTGGGTTCCTGTCTGTTACAATTCTGCTACGCTGTCCAAGTTTCATATTGGTTAACAAACTAACAAAAAGAAGACGTCCATTCACCTGCTGCAATAATCATACCAACAATTAATGAATAAAGTCAAGTCAAAGGCATACAGTAAACATTAAGAAATTATTCAATGCATTTAACTGATTGTTGATGGTCTGTATATTATGTTGACCACTGGTTAGCAGTTTTCCTGCAGCATGCCTCAATGTGATGAAGCTACGTCAGCACTGAAAAGTTATTTGGGGTCAATCAAAGGCCCTAAATAACAAAGATCCATGTTCATGGTATAACAGGCCAATTAGGCCAGTTGTGTTCACTGGCTTGCAAAACTAGTGCCAGAGCCTTTTTCAGAGCCAGGATATCCGAGAATAATGGCTGCATGACTCGTGATGTAAAATATATTTAAGATGTTAAACTTTTTGGTTGGTCTTTCCTATTTTGTGTTGTTTGGCCATAACAGAGACGAAGGCACGCGAGCTTGGGCCATCACACTTTTGGTGAGCCCAGCTCTGCTCATTACTGTGCAGAAGTAGACTAAACTGAAACTGAAACGAGTATTTAGTGTAGATCTTGAAACCGTAACTTTTCACTACTTTTCTAATGAGATTCCTCACTGTGCAGAACTGTCAATGTGTCTTTGGTGATGAAATTGGTCTTAAAGTTTATTTCATCTGTCAGTGGAAGGTTTTAGAAACTTTTCAACATTTTCATGGTATGCCCCTTAATTTTTGCCTTGAGTTAATTCTTTTTTCGTCTCTCTTATCTTGTTGCTTCTCTTCTGTTTCCTCTCTTTTTTATGCTCTTTGGGATCGTTTCCGTCCTGTCCAGTCACACCGAGACAGCAGGGGAGTCTATCATCATTTCAATAGTGCGCAGGCTGCTGATAGTTCCTTTGCTGGTGTCAGCAACCTCTGCTTAAAACTGAGCAGCGACACGGGGAATTTCACACTGTGCTGACATTACTGGAGCGATACTTTTGAATCAGCAACATTCAGTAGTGTTTAAATAGGTTAGATGCACTCACATTTATATTTAGTTCTATTGCTTTTCACATCAAACGACTGATGGCCATGTTTAAAATGCACATGGGGGAAACTACTCTATGAAACCCTCTGGAAGTGTAGTGCATTTACGTCCTACATCGCCACATACAAGACAGATGATAACAAGGCAAGATGGGTGTAGATAAAACAATTACGGTTGATATAGTGCTTTCCTTGAGCCCGGGTAATGCAATGATTGGCTCTGCTCTGGGCAATCACAGCACCCTCACCTTTTGAACATGTTGTTCACTTGGCCATTTGCAGTCTTAAAATTGCTTTCTAGAAATACAAATTTAAGAAAGTTTTGCGGTTGTAAGAGGATGGAACATTGCATTCAGCCTTGGCTAATAACCTTTCACCTAGTGTTGTAATCAGGGTGGGAAATTAACATGTGCTATCTGCCACATGTGCCGAGGCTGGTACATTTGTTCACCCACTGTGCCAGGTGAACAAAGGCCACCCTTGGAAAAAATAAAAACTTATGAGCTATAGTATGAAAATAGCACTTCCAGTCATTTGTTTACATTTGATTCGCCTGTATTGACCCATCTCGGCCACCATACTTGGCAACGCAGTTTGAGAACAAACTGTTCCCGTTACCAAGGTAAACAGTAAATACACTTCCTCATAGCGAGTCAGAGGCGCTGCACTCAGCCATGTAGCATGACGAGAGACGGTTTTGATATGACAGCTCACTACCAACTAACACATAAAAGTACAAGTTTACGTATATTTCCCAGCCACATCTTAATTTTAAACCATACTCTCATTTACCACACTTCCTTTACTTGATTTTTTTGAGTTAATATTTGGATCATTGAAGATTACACAGTTCCAAGAAGTGAACTGTCTAAAAAACTATGCTGTAGCAGATGAGTGTACACTATTTCTCCCTCGCCCATGTCACCAACCTGCTGCCATGCCATCTAACAGGTCATCTCAAATCATCCTATGCAAGTTCAAGGAAACTGTTGCAGTTTTATAACCGTGTATCATGTTGGAGGCATTAATGTAATTAACACAGTGTGGCCATCAGCTCAGTTTACATGAGGACTTATGTAATTGTAGGATGAGTGGGTTAAGATACCAAACAGTTAGCCTAATTGAAAGTGCATGGGAAAAAGATTGAGTGGGAGTTGCACAGCCTCGTGTAATGCTGCATATCTTATAATTATTATTTTTTACAACCGGCCAGTGGGGGGGTGTTATCCCAAGGGAACTGCAGCAGTTGATTTGAGAACCTGTTACAGGAGTGTGGCTGCCTACGCCCAGCAAACAAAAACTGGTACAAGCCAAGAAGAGCAATTTTATTACCATTGTGAGTCTAAATAATATATAGTTTAATGTGCTGCTGCTGATGGACACGTATGCTTGTTTCGCCTCATTAACAGTAGTTGCAGGTTCTCTGTGCACACAGCATTGACGTTTCCCTGCGCCTTGTGGTTTCCTCATTCAGTGACCTATATCTATCCTGGATGTCACCCAAATAGCCGTGGTGGATCAAATGCAGTCTGTGCTGGACTGAACCTTTCTGAAAGACCACCTAATCACACCCTAGGGTGCTAGCCAGCGTCCCAGTGGCAGAGCATATGGGGCAGAGGTCAGATTGATTTCACTCTGGTTAAAAAGTTGCCAATCACAGAGAGAAGATGAGATTTGCCATCTTGGTCTTTTATTCCCGCTGGAGTTCAAGGGGTCGACTCCACATAAGTGACGCTTTTGACCGAGAGGGAAGGATACATTCACTTGCTGAAGGTACGACCAGGTGAGGCTCTGTAATGACAGACTTGTCGGTATAAATACCACATCTGAGGCCTCCATCTAGGCGCAGTTTCAAGGTTAGTGGTTCAACTGCTTGCCATATTAAAAATGTGAAGAAAGACTTGAGTCAAAATGATCAGCAAATAAAGTGTGAATAAGAGCTTGTTTTGTGTGATACAATAAACTGCATACTAAACACGATCCTGTTTGAAAATGTGTTTTGCTCTATTCTGATCTCAAACTTAAAGAAAGTCTATATACTGTACTTCATATGTATGTATTCCAGTCAGTGTGAGAAAGTAAAAAACAAAACTGCATACCTGTCTCTTTCACCACACCAAACACAAACCAATGAATAATGTCTGATCATGAATGCTGTTTTAGATTTTTTTTCTTCAATCAATGAATATACAAAGAAAAGAAAATCAATGATCTCTCTTCACACAGTATAGCCATATATCTAATAATGAAATAATGAAGTAATAATGAAAGCCATAATAAAAGAAAAACATGGGTCTATGGGTTTGTAACATAGCAAATAGACAATATTAGTTATTATATCAATAACAGTTTGTGAACAAATGCTGGCAAAAATTGTATTAAATGAAGGTTGTTGAGCCTCTGTTCATAACACCATGTGTGTTTGTAAAAGTCTCCAATTTAAGAGTAACAACTAATAGTAATAGTGATACTGGTGAATATGTTGGCTACAACTAATCTAAGCTGACGCAGCAGTTTTGTGTAACAGGTGTAGAGGCTACAAAGATTGGGAAATGCTAACAAAACCGCCTGACTAACAGACGACACCTGGAAAACAGTGAAGCTGCTGCCGTGCAGTGTCACTGCATAGCAGAGGTCTCCTCTTCTCGACATTGCATCGGGTCAGTAATGAGATTATCCTGATTATTCTGGATTTGCAGTAACTTCTAGTTGACTAGGGCAAGAGCTGATGCTGCACGCTCAGTGAGCTGCTGTGGGAGTGGACAACATCTGCACTCGTCTCTCTTTTTGTTTCTGTCAAACAGGCAGGGCAACACAAAGTGAGCGTTCTTTCTGTTTAAGTTCAGAACCGATCTTTGTTAAGTCAGTCTGGTACATCATGTACCCAGGAAAGTTTAGAGTACATAGCCTTCATAAAAGCAACAATTAGAATCAACCAGTTTTGACTGTCATGGTCTTTTCTTTCAATAATAATCTATCAGAACTAAACTGAAAATGATATATTGAGTTAAACATCTTGCATGGTGGCTTTAAGGAGTCTTTGGCGTATCTTCCACAATAAGCATTATCACGTGGAAACCAATCTGAGTTATCCATACTGAAAATGTGAATCTATTTTTTTTTTTTTTTTACTTTCTTTCTTTCTTTCTTTTTTTAACCTTGCTAGGCTGTTCTGAAATGACCTGGTTGGGAGCACAGGCTACATATCTAATCCTAGAGTAAACTGTCTGACAATAAGTGAAAAAAAAAACCTCAGCACACACCTCCCCCAGTGATGTACTCAGAAATGGCTGGAGGGGAAATCTGTACCCCGCCTGGTGCCAAACTTCCTTTACGCTGGAACCTAACTGGTCTAGAGGGCTTGTCCCTTGGCACAAAGCAGCTCGCGTGCGTCATTCTCGCTCTCCCCTCCCAGTCCACTCCCAAGAGCAATGAAGAGCAGTATTTGCTGATGGATTAGCCACTTGGACTTTAACATGTTTGACATGTTGTAAAAATTAGCACCCATTTTTGAAAGATCACATATTGCACCACAGAGACAAAACAGCAAGAAACAGAATCTGTCAAAGTGCTTGTATCACCTTTAACATTATGAATCTTGGAGAAGCTCTTCTTTGACCTTTGCAGGTCAAGATAAAACCACTGAAAATATATACATACACTTTTTGTGGACTCTGATGATTTCAGCTATTCATCCATTCACTCACCTGTCTAGTCTGACTGGGAACAGATGAGTCAAGAGTGGCTAAATGACAAATTAGGACTAAATAATCTAGTTAACATGGCAGTCTGCATTACATAATGGGTAAAGGTTTTCAAGGCAACTTAAAGACTATATTTTCTTTAAAACAAACATGGGCAAACATCACAGCACGTAAAATAAATAATTAAAAGCGGCGCTTGATGTAGCGTCAGATGAAATAATAAACTTTCCCCAGTTCCCAATGCCACCACTGCCGGGAGAGCTGAAGTTCACTTGTTCATCTGAGCCGCATGTGACGCCGCAGCAGACTATGTCCTCTTTATGTAAGGCCTGGTGCTGATGCCACTTTTCTTATGAGCGTCACCTGAATGTATGACCGTCATAAACCAGGACGGGACTATTGCACTTACGCATCTCTCAAATCACCAAGGGCCTGTGTATCACGTACGCTGCACCATGCAAACTGCCTCATTATATAAATTACACTGCTCTGAGCGCAAAGTGCGGCAGCAGACCCCGCAACATCACGTTTTAACCTCAGCAGAAATTTACGGAGCAAATCATCTGAGTCGTGTGTGCTGGGCAGGGCTTAGCCTACTGTAGTCTAGTGACCGGGTTTGACCCACACACTGACACAGTTATGCAACGCACATTTCACACTCATTATATATCACACTCTCAAAGACACACAGCCGCAATAAGCACGTAGGCCTATCTTCATTTATCCTTAAAGCACAAGTCCTCATGATGCACTAATAATGAAGAAACGAGATATAGCTGAGGACGGACGGCAACACCACACCGCAGGTTCATGACAGGCAACTCCGCTTACCTCGCAGAAGAGGATCCTCCGCTCTTTCCTAAAGCCGACCCGCAAAATAAAACCTTCTCCGCGTTTTTTAGGTTAAATTCCGTTTACCAGAACCGTAGCAGTGGAACCGGTGCGGCGTTGATTTGACACAGTGCTCCGCCCGCTCAGGTTTCCACACCAGGTCTGCCCTGAATCTCCAGAAACAGACAACGACCTCATTTCTGACTCCGCCCACCGCCCCGCCCCTCTGCTGTGCGCTCATTGGCTCGGTTGAGCGTCGTCTGCATGGCGGGCGCGCTGAACCGGCCGCACCGCGCGGTGATTGGCCGGCCGTGCTGTCAGTCTCTTTATATAATGATGTTATCCTCTTCACGTGGAAACCCACGGCTACTGACGGCGTGCGGGCGGCGAGAGCAAATCACTATAAGGCAGCTCCCATTGAAAGAAGCGGTGCCGGTGGTTGGCTCACAGCGGCTCAATACGAGCCACTGTTATCTAAACTGTTATACAAGTGTGTGTATGGGCAATGTGGGGGAATTGGTAAATGCGCACTCGTTCGCGTAAGCTTAAAAGTTCTCAACAACTCTGAAAACCCTAGACTTAACAAGGCTTTACTTATGGCTATTAGTAATTAGTTAACCTTTCCTACAGATTGCCATTCTGCCTACAAACATCAAGATAATCGTTTAGTATAGGCTAGTGTCACTCTGTGGTCATTAATTTATTGTTTTAGTATATATGTATGTATGTTTTTTTAATCTCAACACTATAATATATCTATAGGCCTGCCAATAAGGAGTTGTAGTTTTGCTGTGATGTATAGCATCTGACTTTTTGCATAAACACTGAATTTTAACCATGGGTAGACTGATAAAAAAGGAAAAAAAAAATAGCTGAAACTGTATATTTAGGCTACAGTCTGTTACGCCACGATGCCAGATGGTGTGAAAATGGGGTCAGAGTGGGTGACTGTTATGTCCAACCTGGTCAAAGATGTAGGGAAAAAATCTGAGGGGGGTCAGATTTATAGTCCACAGAGACACTTAAAGAGGACGCCGCTTGTGTTGGATCTTCACGACGTAGCTTTCACTGAGTAAAGGAGGTGTGTGCTATTCTTACTCAGCAGTGGCTGGCGACAGTGAACACCTATACAATGCATGTCACAGCCACAGCACCAACGTGACTGACAGCTTGAAGAGGTCTGCAACGCTAACCCTGTATTACAGTGACGAATCAGTGAAACATCAGGTTGGCAAACTCGTCTTCTTCTCAACCGTCTGCTCCAGCTGCTATAGGAAGCCCAAATAAAGTTGGGTTCAAACAACCACCCACTCTATCCCATCACACTTGGGTAATAATTTGCATTTTCCGTCTATTGATAGTCGCCCTTTCCTCACCTCCGGCTGCAGGGTGACACTTCTCACCCGTGTCATGCAGGAACAGGATTGTCACTAAGACGCAGTGCAGTGACTGACATAAAAAACTAAAATTAATAAACCACAGAACATGATCTATATTCTGTTTCACTAGTATTGCTCAACGGACATGACATTCTGAATATGAGGAGTATCTGGTCTATTGTGTGCCAAAAAATCCTGATCATGAACCAGCATCATGGCACATATTCAAAATGACCATGATAAGCTAGTCTGTGCACCACAAATATCAATTAAAAAACAAGTTTTCCACATTTACTTTTGGATTGAGCATCCTAAATTATCATTACAAAGTGTTTTCTTGGTGCAGTTAGTGTAAAACCTAACAGCAGTGGTTACTGAATTGTTGACTGGTTTTATTCAGTAATGGTCTGTGTTATATTATTTTGGTGTTTCACAAGCAAGGCACTGCAAAAAATCTTTGTAACCATTTATGAATCGCACAATTCATATTTCTCGACTGAAGAATAAGGAGGCATTTTAGTGCTGAAACACTGATTGTTAACTGTTGCGGCAAAGTCATTAACAAAAAGAACAAATAAGGATAAATAATTGTTGTTTTTCCTCCATCCTTAGCAATTTGTTGGATTATCCAGTGTTTTCTGAGACCACAGATGGCATCGAGTCTGGAGTGTGATAGATTCGCAGAAATAAATATATATTTTTCACAGAAGGAACACAACACCAGGGGCTGGGCTGTAAAGTGTGCCTCCACATCCCCAGCCAGGTGAGGTGGCCCCTCCTTCCAAACAGGTCCCGTCTCCACCTGGCAACAACTATTATGATTAGGATTTATTTTATTATTGTTTTTATTTATTTATTTATTTAACTACATTTACACAGGGTGCAGATCGTGATTGTCTGTATTTTCAGAGCCAATACTGGCATAAAAATAAAACATATTCTAAAAAATCTTTCCTGGTCGATGCTTTTCTTCAGGATGCGAGCCTGGCTGCATCCTGAAGAATGTGGGTGTTTCATCACACGGACTGCATCCCCACGCGTTCACGACTGTTCACTGTGAACGCATCTCAGGTTCAACCAAATCAGTAGTGACTGAAATTGTCAATCGCTGTTCTGGAGCCACTAACCCCGAGTAAGCCATGTCTGGTTTAACCAACCCTGAGTTCAGGGTTAGAGTAAGAGTTTACTGAACCTGCTTCCTGGAGCGGTAAATGGCAGAAAGACCCAGACCATCCTGGCTGGTTCTGGTTGCCCCCACTTTGCATCAGTCCCAGTCACTGTGAACGGATGAGGTGAGAGAACAGGTCTGTTCCCTGCCAAGCATGTGCAGGCTCAAAGGCAGGTCATCAAGATTCACATGTCACTGAGACACACCATGTAAACCTGTCCAAAACTAGTGCAAGGCATAAGAGGTTGGCAGCTCAATGTCCTTTATCAAACTTGATCTAGATACAGAAATACGGAGACATGTCTAGATATAGGATGATAGTTGTATTATATAATATCTATATCCACCTCCCAAAGATATTTTTTGCCATGTTGATGGCACACATCTGCATTTGTTGTTAAGAAGTGGCTTTGACATTCTTAAAAACTGCTTGGCAGATACTAAAAGGCAGGGTGTGTTCAAACTTCCCTCAGCTTAAAGGTTTGGAATCTGAAATGATAAAATGTTTCGGCCTCAAAAGGCAGTGTGTCAAATTTTAAATATAAAAAAGAAATCCTAGCAAACTGACAACAACTGTCTCAGGACATAGTGGTCCTGATGGCCATTCTCAGCTCCTGACACTCACGTTTCAGGCCCATTAAGTGTTCAAACACTGTCAGGACACTGTAATTACAGCCCATTTAGACATTTGTTTATTTTAGCACAAACAGTAGTTTCACACTGATGTAGAATTTGTGCTGAATTCACTCAGTTTAGTTTAATTTTATTTGGCTTATTTGCACAAAAAGTCCCTTCCCAAAAAATAAAACACCCAAGATGGTAATTGAGGACACAAATGACAGTACAAGTTATTCTGACAGATAACACTACTGATGTAACACACAAATAAATGTCATATTGAACTGGTCAAACATTAAATTCACCAAACACTTTCTGTGCAGCTTAGCAGCCACTTTACATGTAAGTGACTTGAACAAAATTTTATTCTTAGGTTGAAGAAATAGGAAAACAGAACAAAAAATATTACATCCAGCCTCCAAAATAGTCCCTAAGTGCCTCATCACTCTGTTAATAGTCTCACGTACAAAGTCTGAAAACCAATTTAAAGCAGTGCAGTGGCTGGAAAGTAAAAGCGTAAACCACTTTCCATAAAGGGATTTCTTAAAGCATACTGAACAAAGGCTTACTGTATGGAAAGAGGCCCCAAATCCTCAGGGCGCGTCCCACACACTCAGTGACGCAGACATTGTGCTGTCATTGAGCAGGTTAAGCATATCCATGAAAATCACTCTGCATGTCGGTTATCTCTCTTTCCAAAAATGTGGGCCGGTATGATGATGAGCCGTGAGTGTTTCTCTTGTTGTTTGGTGCCTGACAGTGGAAGTGTGAGAATGACGCAAATCAGCTCTGGAGGTCATATCATTAGCAGCTCGCTCTGTTGTGAACGGGCTCCCTAGTGAGAGTGGGTGGCGTGACACCATCTCTGCATGATCATCAGTGTTTCTACTGCTCACTGAGCATGGAGCAAAGCCAACAAACTTAGACATAGTGAGCTGAGTGGGATCATCCTGATAGCAGCTTGCTGGAATAGAGTATTAACCTGTGATTAAATGCCGTAAATAAGCAAGTAATATAGAGGTATTTAGGAACAACATCAAGGCATCCTTTGTAACATGAAATTACAAGTGAAATAATCCACATACAGTTTTGGAACACGTGATTTCATTATTACAAACACATTTGATGTAGTGGTTTCATGTGAAAAAAAGTGAAAAACACATGGGTTCCAATATCACATGTGGTTTATTTCACATGTGATTTTCATGTTCTTACACATGTGATCTGCAACCACATGTGATTATTTCACATGTGCGAAAGCAACATGAAAAACAATGTTTTCCAAAATCACGTGCACTTTATTTCACATGTGATTTCATGTTTTTTCACACGTGGAAATTCTAGTTCAGAAGCCAGTCACATGTGAAAATATCAGTTCAGATGTGAATTCTGCCAATCACGTGAAAATTTGTTAATTGACATGTGAAATTTCACATTTCACATGTGAAAAGGCATGTTTCACCTGTTACTTTTTAGTAAGGGGATGCCAACAGGGCAGCACCTTGTCCAGCCCCCTATGACATCACAGTGTTGCAGACTCATTTTTCTAAGATGAACACTGCATGCTGGGCACTCAAGATTTTCATAAAAGTGACAAAAATAGAACGGCAAAACATGTTGTGATCCCCAGGCAACTTGACATTATGGTTGCAATTGGACCAATTCATCCACTGGTGTATAGTGATATATGTTCAGTGGAAGCTGGTGGGATTCCCCTCCATTGAGCAGCAGACACTGCATACTGTATTCATTTCCTGGTGGTATGAAGTGGCTTTTTCCACAATAACTGGGGTTTAGTCTACGTCACATGTAAAGCCCCACAGGGAAAGCTGATGTAAAGTCATCACACAGCATGTTGGACACAGCTGCAGACATGAGTAACACTAATGGTATGGACTGCCGCCAGGCCTCAGCCCTCTTGTTTTATAGTCTGAGCCATGCCCATGCTTACAAGTAAAATATTTCTGTGACGGCATCCAGCATAGACGTCAGAGCTGGTAACCTTATATGTAGATACATATGCTTACAGTTAGTGATGATAGTTGATTACTATATCAAGAAATCAAAAAATTACCAGTTAACAACTTACTAGCCATAAATTTGTGCTGATTTTATTCAGCTGCGCCTATAGGCAAGTCATTTGTTTATCTTTCTTTGTCTCCACTCTGCAGCAGCAACATCACCTTTGGGCTGATTGGTATATGTTTTTCATTAATTTACTCATCTATTACTGCAGTAAACGTCTGTAAATGTCTACTATAGTGTTGTGTCTGATGTTCAAGTCAGTCATAACACAGGTAATAAAATTTAGTAATTACAAAAGTTGAGCAAACTTTTGTAATTCTAATTTTTTTTTTTTTTTTTAGTAATTTCAAAATGATAATTGATGATAATAGTAATTTGTTGATACCACTGGACGTCTGATGACAGAAATCTTCTAAGCACAAATATTTAAATATGCTCTTCAGCTCCATGGCAGTCAAGCCCTAAACAATCAAACTATATTGCCTATGTAGAGCTTTATTTGAAAGGAGTATGTGGCGTACTGCACAGACATGCTTTTACACTATTTCCTCTTCAAAATATGTGGTAGACTTACAAAAGTATTCCAAAAGTACTTCCAAAATGCAGCCAACAGATAAATGACACAGAAACATGATCATACAACAACTTTTTTCCTATCTGCATATCCGACAACAGTCTCTCAGTGAGCAAAGTATCTAAAAGTATGTCAAACTATGTACTGGACAATATTTCAGCATACTGAATAACAGAATCAAATAATATGCTGAAATATATATATAGGAACAAAACATATGGAATATCAATATACATAGTAAAAAAAACTTTCTGCACTTATGTGTAGTTACTTTATATATTTCAAGGTATTTTTTTTATTCTTCCAATTAGGAAATATGCTGAAATAGCCATGGGAGCCATATCATCCAAGCATCACAGTTATTGTGTTGGAGGCCTGAGGACATTTTTACCAATACTCATCTGTGTTTCACAGCAGCTTATCAAAGCGACACGTGCAGCCCTCTACGGCTCCACGGTGTGACTCAAACAAGCCCAAAAAGGTCTTGTCCCCTGCCGTCCTGGCAATAATGACAGACCCTATGATCCAAAACGGGAGTGCTTGAAGGCCGCTATCCAGAACTACTCAATTTGCTGCAACCTTCACTTATTAATTATAAGGCGGCACAGAAGATGCCTACATCAGCTGTGGATTGGAGCAGAGAGATGAATAGCTTTGGGATGAAAAACACTGAACAAATGAAGCCACCAGAGAAGGCTGCGCAGGCTGATGGATTGACTGAGTGCAAGGATGCTGTAACGCCTTTTAGAGCAGGAAATGGTGGGGACCATAAAAAAGCACTGATGTTGCCGCTTCACTCCCCTGCAGCACATTAGCAGCTTTGGATTGACATTTTACTCCTCTATTCACATATTAAAAGGAGGGTGAATGGAGGGGGGCTACTTTTCTTACGCACTTAGTTACGTCCTTACTTTTTCTTTCTTTCAGAACACAGGCCATTGACAGGTCATGCTAATTCTCATCTGTCTTTATTTCTCTTTTGCAATTTACCAGCCTTTCTGTACTTGCTTGGAACTCAATGCACAGGTGAATAGTTGATGTTTTGTGTCAGTTTTACCTCCTGGTCAACTTTGCCTGCTTGCACCTATTATGAAAATGTTTGGGGATAGATTGTGCGTTAACCAAGCTTTAATTTCCCACCCATATCCTACCACTTCGGTAGGATATTTTAAACTCAAGAAATGGTCAAAAGTTGAGAATAGTTCTTTAGCAGTCCCGTCAACATCCAGAACGGTGCCTCCTGATGTGGAGCGAGGCTAACTGGCAGAAAGTTTACAAAGGACATACATCCAAATAATGAATACCAGCTGCTGGACACACAATAATAATATAATATAATAATCTAATATCCAGTACTTAGATAGTATGCTCCCATAAAAATGTAACAGTGTGGGTTACCAGGTATCCTGCCTGCACCATTAAATTTTAACGGGAGTGTATTATCTAGTGAGTGATAATCAGCTTACTGTATATCCAGCTTAACTGTTAACAATACAGAAAAAGCCTTAATCATATGACCTGAATCATACCTGTGTTTCTTTTCTTTCTTTCTTTCTTTTTTTTTTTTTGCCAAAGTAAATTCTCTTCACTTGTGTTCTTTCACTAGGCAGTGAGAGCAATGTCTCTGAAGCTGGAAGGGGTTTGGTATAGGCCTGGAGGAGATTTATCAATAATGTAAGACTGCACATTGTCTGAGATTTTGGATACTGTGACATTGTGATATGGCATAAGTGTTGTCTTTTCCTGGTTTTAAAGACCACATTGCAGTAAAGGGATGGCATTTCATGAACTTATTAAGGCTGTTGTAGCTGTTCTATTATTAGCTTTTGCTTGTTTGGTCATCAAGCTCTCATGTGTAAATATCTAATGAAAGCACCAATAAGTCATCCCTGCAGTATCATCACAATATTGATGTAGATAGTAAAGAGATACTTGAATTGGGCTTGAATCTGAGGTGTCTCTTTTCATTACATTAATTCTGCTGCGGCTCAAATTGGCCTCCTGAAAGGTCAGGTCTGGGTTCACAACACCTGTTGCTGATACACATGTATCATTTCAAGCATTTCAATGTCTAATTAATTAAGGTGAATAATATTTATCAGGGCTTGCTTTTGTTTTTCACACATTTAATCGGTGAGTCATCAGGAGCTGCTAATTGATGCAGGGTGACAGGTGCTGTTTTGTTTTGTTTTGTTTTGTTTTTCTTTAATTTCACTCAGAAGGGCCAGCAGCGTCCTCCTGTTGGAATAGTCCCTCGCTGATAAAGGAAAATCAAACACCTTGGAGGTAAGGCCAACAACTTGTTATTCAACTTTTATTTAAGGTAGACGCTGTAGACTTGATGGTGTATTTAAAGATTCTACAGCCTGAAGCAGACATCATGAAAGACCATCGTAACATCTTTCTCCATCATTCTCTTGGATTAATAAGTTGCCTTGCTGCTATAGGGGGTTCAAATTATCTTAGTGTGTCTTAGGTCCCTGTGTTGGGGTTTCCAGATCACACCTTGTCATTCTATAGACAATATGTTTTTGAAAAAGAGAATATCCTGACATAAATGTTGCATAGGAAAAATGGGGTAAAACTGCATTGGTATGTGTCAAATCAACAATGCTGCCTCCTCACTACTTTATCATTCTGTATTTCATATTAATTTTATTTCAGATAAATACACATGCTTCCTCCTTCTCATGTTGGTTCTAATGCAAGCGTCATTTAAAAAAAAAACAAACAAAAAAACAGCAAATACATCTGAGGGCTCTGTTGAATCTGTTTGAATCGTATTTCCTCCTGTACTCCTCATCAGTGCCAGCCTGATAAGAGGGTTGGGCAGGTTTTTTTATATTCACAGCCCATTACGCTGTTTCCTACACTAGCAGCTCCCTCACTCCCACAGCCAGGCACCAGTCGGAAGTGATTTGTGCCTCAATCTTTCCATTCCTCAGCATGGGCGGAAGACAGGGATCACCCAAAGGTTGTTCCGGCAGTTCGGGTAGCTCCCTTGCGCACTATCACCTTTTAGGTCATTACAACAAAAGCTATTCCTTTTCCTTTCAAACCGAAACAGATCCAAATCCTAACAGGAGTGTAAGACAACTTGCATGGCTGTGAGCGTGGTATCCCTTTATAGTACTTAAGAGCGCATCTGCCTCATGCTGTCAGCACACTCTCTCCCACATACAGTTTGTCAGCGATGTGTGGGTGGGTGCGATTTCCCTCATTATGCAAAGTCATGGAATCCTGCCGCAAACGTGACGTATGCCGCAGATGGCATTTCTTCTTCATGACAAGATGCAGTCTAGCCATTGCCCACCAACAAAATTCATGCGACACATGATGGAAGTGCGTCAGCCAGGTATTTTTGTGACACATTAAACCAGATAACAGGTCATTAGATATGTTACGTCACATGGCAAACCAGCTGAATCTTGTTCAGCCAAGAAATCAAACCACTCAGTGAAATTAAAAATCCCTCCCGAAATGGCAAAAGTACTTAAGAGTTTCCTACCTATCATGCTTCAACATAAAAGAAAATATATTGGGTTAGGGTTAGACAAATCCTGAGATCAGTGCTGACCTCTGTGAGTGACTATGAGGCCTCAGTTTCTGTGAGCAGCACAGGGAATCATATGGCAAAACAAAGACACATTTGACCAGTGTACATGTATACAACTTATAGCCTGTGATGACTGAATTTGCACTGGCAATGCAGCTACTGTATAAAGCTTTTGGCTCAGGTCTTTAACCTTGACTGTGCAATACATTCACCCTGGAGCTGGACGATCTGGCACAGCTTAGTCACTGTGACCGCAACACGGCTGCTGAGCATCTGCTGCCCTCTGCAGGCTTTACACAGATAAGACTTAGCTATGCCTCAGCCTCACTTGTAATGGACAAGACAATTTAGGTCAAACTCAAATGAAGACAACTTGATTCTCCTTTCTCCACCAAAATCACCAGAAATCATAGAAAAAAAAATTGGATGTATTCTACAAATAATTCATCTTTAATTTATTTTTCTATTCTGTTCACAAAATATTCTGTTCACAAAAAATACTGAGAAGATACATAGAAAATAACTTCAACAAGGTTACAAACAGCTAAGAAAGAACACTTGTATCCTTAAAGTGATCAACAGATACCAAGGGTGATATGCATCTTTCCTCCTTTCACCCAACACAATGTGCAAATTATACATCAATGCAGATCCATGTCCCTGCGATGACGAACTGGCATAAAGCAGTGACACAGAGTCTTTGGGCCATATAGAGCTCAAGTGTAGGAAAGCTGTGGGTTACATTCAAATGGAAAAATGAACTGTGACAGTGTCAATGCTAGACTGTATCAGTGAAGGCTTAAATGTCAGATGAAGACCTGAGCGCCGTTGAGTGATAATAGGCAAAATCCCATGGATGAATAATCCATCATTGACCTGGGTCAGTGATGGATTAAGAATTGATAGTAAAAGACTAGAGGTCCGTTGTAACCACGGGAGTTACCCCATGGATGAGCAGCGTAGGTCCCAGGTCTTGAGTCAATAGGTCCAGTTGGTGTAGGTAAGCCTGGTATCGACTGGTGTCTGCTGGTGGGCGAGGCAAATACAGGAATCGCACCGCAGGGGGAGGAGCTCCATGCTTACGAATCAGACTGTTGACAGCACAGATATATTCATCTGTCAGCTGAGCAGCATTGTTGGGGAACCTCTGTATACTCTCATCCTCCTGTTCATATTCATGTTCTTTCGCTTTCTCCTCTTCATCCTGTGCCGCCTGTTCTCGGTTCCCCGCCTCCCTCTCTCCACGTCTCTGCCAGTGCAGTGCGACCACCTGGTCCCAGGCCACAGTCTGCACGTGGGCTGAGATCCTCAGCTCCTTCAGCATCACCTGGAGCTTTGCCTCCTCCTCCTGCAGGCTCCACCCAGCCTCCACACACAGAAAGAGGCGAAGTCTTGTCTGGCTCCAGGCACGGGACTCGTGAAGCACGCAGGCCAGCTGCAGCAGGAACAGCGAGCAGGTGTCTACGTAGCCACGGCTGTCTGGCCGAAGGAGGTTCAGAGGCCACACATCAACAAAAGGCCCTGACCTGCCATAGTGACCTCCGACCCTTTGCCCTGAGCCCAAGATCTCGTCCCGGTGGAAGTGGCTGAAGTAACGAGCCAGCGCCACATTCTTCCCCATTTTGACAGTGTCAGCAATTACCGACACATATTCTTCTTCCTGGAGGTCTTTGGTGTCCTCAACACCTCTCAGGTTTGGGAAAAAGGGGGGGTGTTGTTCTTGGGGATCCTTGGTTGGGCTCACTCCATCCATACCATGGCCTTTACACTGGAGAATTTTGCCTTGGAGGTGGTCTTGAGGGGTGCAGCTGTCATAGAAGCCCAAGACAAGAGTGTTTGGCCTCATTCCACCTAAATGTGAATAGACAAGTGGCCAAAGCTGTGCATCAAAAAAATTGAGTGACTGTAGTTGTTCACATAGGCTCCTTGTCAAAATTGTTCAAGGATGTCAATAACAAACCCAAATGGCATTGTAAAGACAAAAGGAAAGCTTGCTCACCAAAGCCTGTGATGAAGAGCAGGTTCTGGACTCCGTGTCGGACAGAGTCGGCAAGAGTAAGGTTGACAAACGCCTTGATGTTGAGATGGTCAACTAGAGACAGCCATGAGTCATAATGGCTCTGCAGGGGGTCAAAAGGCAACCCGTCTGGAGGATCAATCATGCACATAAGGAAAGAAAATGTCAAAAATGTGCACGATTGTGTTTCCAAATTCCGAGTATGAAAAATCAACACAAATGACCCACATACTTCCTATTAATTCCTTGTCTGAAACTCTGGGCTTCCTCGAAGCTCTGATTTAGCTGAGATGTAGTTTGGTGACATAACAAAATTAAGCAACATGACGACATTTGCAATGAACTGTCAAAGCTGTAGATAACACGTATGTTTTAAGCATTTCAATAGACTTTCAAGTGCCTGTTTGCTTAAGAAATACAGCAGGACATTGATGATCAAGAGGTTTCCGCGTTCTAAAGGCCATGACTAAAATAGCATGTTTTTGTTCCACATAGCATGACCTTGTAATGTTACGCAATTATTTGCAGTCCGTGAGTTATGAAAATGTTATTAAATCAGTTCCAGAGTTAATGTGGAACATCTGTTTTGTTCCAACCTCAACCACTTCAAACGCTCTGACTGGGAAGTAGGAAATTCCAGTCGGAAACTTCCCCGTTCCCACTCGTCATGAGCGCAGCATTTCAATGGGCTACAACTGATCCACGGACAATTTGATTTAAGGAGACACCTACATCACAAAGACGTGTGTGGTCTTTTTGATGTCGTGCTGACTGATTACGAACCAAACATGTCTTCCTCAGAATACCACCAAGACCACTCTTACCCAGTAACCCCAGCTGGACATGTCCCAGTACATAGAGGCCGCTCTTCTTCATGTCATTTATGAAGGTGATGAGGCCTGTGCAGCTACGAGGGTTTGCCACCATAAGCAGCACCTGGGGCCTCCAGAACTTCACATGGTCCTTACGCACGTCAAGCATCAACAGGTACTTTCGCACCTGAGTGAAACAGGAGGTATGAAAAGATGGACAGGTTGATTGAATAATTCACGTGCACATGTTCTGTGGTTGCATTATGTAAGAAACGATGGGCCAGAGGCAGCAACACTCTTAAACTTCTCTTGTATTTTCTGTTGAGAGAAAGTAAGAGAAATCAACTCTAGATGCACCAAGTGTTTTTAACCATCTAAATCTGCTCTTACCCAGGTGTACTGAATGATAAATCCCACCTGTTTGTAAACTTGTTTATATCTGAGCCTTTGTTATTAGTGTAACATAACATCTGCCCCCTACATAAGGTAAGCTGCTTTGAGATGTGCAAAATGCTCTTGTACATGCTCAAAAACTGGCGATGCCACCAAAACAAGGCTGTAGGAAGAAAAAGAACTTCAGCAGCTTAAATCAGAGCTGCTTGTGACTGTGTGGTTTGTGCTGAGCCAAGTCAAATCTCCCTTCTTGGGACAATAAACTCTGAACTAAACTAAAGTACTGTAGCACATGAGTACTGGTGTTACAGAAAAGTCAAAAAGCCAACAATGGCAAAAAAAGATCAGAAGTCTGTTGATCAAACACAATGAAAATGGTTCAGTATTAAAATTTAGACCAACGAATGTACTGCCCAAGTCCAGTGCTTTATGGTGACAGCTGCAGGAGCTCAGGACAGCTTCTAAAGCCCCGGCACAGGTAGATGGAGGTCTACTGTACAAACTATAAAATCCACTTTAATATCCATCATAGTCTATAGGCTGTTTTGCTGTTATTTTAACAAATTCTCAAATGTCTGAATTCAAATATTCTTATTTTAATAATCTAATCTTTATAACTACTCAACTATAAAATAATCTAAATGTGATTATGCACTGATATTCATTTAATATTTTTTTTAAATATTGGTGAACTCCAGAAATAAATGGGTACAAACAAAATAACAACAAATTGTCAATACAAACAAAATAATAAATCTGCATATCGCTTCCGGCCTCTGGCCTAGTGTGTGTGTGTGTGTGTGTGTGTGTGTGTGTGTGTGTACCTGGTGAAATATGAGGGCCTGGCTGATGTAGCCCCAGTCGCTGGTGGGACAGAGGTAGTGGATAAGCATTAAGAGCAGCAGCATGAAGGCTATGCTGGCAAAGGCATAAATGGCACTGATCAGGAACATCATGACCAGGCAGCCAAGGATGCCCAGCACACAGGTATGCCAGGTGAAGCAACGGAATGACGGTCTACAAAAAAAAAAAAAATGAAACATGAGAACATAAAATGAAGAATAAGCTTTGGTGCAAGCACAGAAAACAAGAAATGTGGACTCAAAGAGACAGTGTTTAGTCACTGCAACAGGCAGACCAGTAGTTCCTGAAGAACTGAGGCCTTGTTTGGACCAACTTGACCACACCGTACCTGAAGTTGGGTGCTGACGCCCATTCCAGAGCTAAACAGGCCAAGTCTACAGCAGCATAGACCAACAGGAAGAAGATAGTCACAATACCAGCAATGGTGTTCAATTTACCGGAAAACAGCACCACCTAGTGGTTGGAAGAATGAACACTAAATTGGTTAATTAAAAAACAAACAAACAAAAAAAACAACTGAGTTAAATATCACCTTAAGTTAAATATAAAAAGCTTTCAAACACATCAGCCTATAGACATGTTGTCAAAGGGACCTCCATACTGGAAGATTTTTGTTGCTAATTTGTATTTGTACTATTAGGATACAATAGAGTGAATTTTAACTTTATGTACAATAAATCGCTCCTATTCAACATCCTACCTGGACAAGTAACCAGGAGATGAGCACTGAGGCCCAGGGGTTGCCACTCAGAGAAGTTTTCCTTGCCAGAGCCAGGACACCGCCTGTAGATATTTACAGCATTAACAGCAGCAAAGTCATTTTCAGCCTCAACGTTGCCCTTCCAAGATGGATTATAGTACTGGATCAGATAATCAACAGCCATTCTGCATTGATCCTTAAGCCAAAAATACAATGAGTAGATTTTTTAACAAGGTCAAAATTACAACCCATCTGTTGTATCCTATGATGCTTTCCAAATTAACACGTCTGCGCTAGGAAAAGGAGACATGACGATATTAATAACAAGTGTCAATTTATCACAACTGGAGGCCTGCCATTGCAACAGATGGCTGATCATTATAGTAATGTTTACTAGGGTTTATAAAAAGACCATTGGAATTGAGATGTGTGTTAACTATGTCAAGATATGTCAACTATTCAGCCAAGATTTTAACCCAAATGCAATTAGCTATTTAAATCCCTCCCAAAAAAAGAACTTGTCAGAAATAGCATCAGCCAAATCTGCTCGATCAATTCACGAACAAAGAACCTTTATTTGCTCTCTAGTGGGTAAAGCTTCAACTTAGAGCTAAGAACATGATAAAATGGTTTAAAAAAAAAAAAAAAAAAAAAAAAAAAGATAGCTGGAGCAAATATGTCTCTCACCAAACAGGTTGTCCTTGGCCAGGGCATACAAAATCCTGGAGGCTCCTATGAGGTTACTCATGGCTGCAGACATGGTTGAGGAATAGATGCCCATTGTCACCAAGGGCTGCCAAATATTGATGTCCCCCAGGAAACTGTAGTCTTTCTGCAGGAGGCGGCTAAGAGGGGAAAGGGACACAAATCCAAGTACTAAAAGTATCAGACATACTTCCACTTTAAATCTTAAATAATCCCACTTGTATTTTGGTTCTGTATACAAACACCAACTTGATCACTTGAACTAAAGCTAGGCTCAGTTTCTCAAACAGAGAAATTCATGCTTTTGAAAACAGTTTTTGCATTGTGTCGCTTTTTTCCCCCCCGAGCGAAAAATAACTATTCATTTTTATATATTTCCCAGATTCCCTCAAACATGGAGCTGATAATGTTGGGTAGCCTTTACGCTTTATATTTCAGAGGCTTTGTGCCACTAATATATTCGTGAATGTCTGACCGGTCACAGGACCAAGCTGCCAGCAGACTGAGGAGATTATATGTGATGAAGGTTATGAGAACTGCTGCAAGGGTTCCTCTTGGGATGGAATAGCTGGGGTTTTTCAGGTCACCTGAAAAACATATGGGAACACAGAGGAAATTAACTCTTTTTGAACATGAGCACTTGTGACTAGAAATAACAAACATAGTCCGATCAGACTTCCCATCCTTTCCCAGACGTAGACACACACTGAGTCAATATCTTGGACCCACACATGCTGGGGGAAAAATGGCAGTTTGCCTGCTCTTCACCAGTGTCTTATTAATTAGGTAATTCTGAGCACTTTTTCCCCTCTCACCTGACATATTAGAGCCAGCCATGATGCCAGTGCAGCCGTTGAACATGACAGCAAACACTGTGGCAAAATTCATCATGGTGCCGGTGGTGTAGTCTACTGTGTAGTCAGCTGGAAGGAGTGAAAGGAAGAGGATCATTTATAAGAGGACAACAGCAAGGTCAGACCAATAAAAACTGTTCCACAGAGACGTGCTGCTTAAACAGATTAAAAGGCTCATACATAATGAATGTTGATTAATCTAATCCAGAAAGATTAGGACACCCATCATTTTTTGTGTCCATCTCTGTTTAAACAGATCCAAGTTTCTCAGAGGTTACTTAATGCCCAATTTCAACACTTACGCCACAGGTTTCTCTCCATGGTGTGGAGCCGCAGGCCTGTGTAGTTGGTGGTGACTGGGCTGGTGATATTGACTGAAGTGTCAGGCAGCATCACGACCTTTGGCTCCACAATGAAGAAACTGATGAAGATGGAAGCCAGAGCAGTCATGACAACAATGAAGATGATGAAGGTAGCTTTGGCATAGATGTGAGCTCCCACCTGTAATGACAAACCATGAAACCTTAAGAAAGGCTGAGGTGCACTATGGGATGATGACATTATTTTAAAATAGAAAAAACCGAGTCGAATTCTCATTTGCATCAATTGCAGACAATTACAAACATTTGTGAAAGAATGGCTCATTCTAAAGAGCTCACTGAATTTGAGTGTGGTACTGTAATAGTAACGTAATATGATGGCACTGTTGCGACAAATCAGTTCGTGAAATTTCTTCACTCCTAGATACTGCAGATCAACTGTAAGAGGTATTATTGCAAAGTGGAAGCGTTTAGGAACCAACAACTCAGCCACCAAGTGGCAGACCATGTAAAATTACAGAGCGGGGTCACACAGCGCTGAGGCGCAGAGTGCATAAAAGTAGCCAATGCTCTGCTGACTCAGTGACTGCAGAGCTCCAAACTTCCTCTGGCATCAACATCAGCACAAAAACTGTCCGCCGGGAGCTTCATGGCATGGGTTTCCATGGCAAAGCAGCCGCACGCAAGCCTTACATCACCAAGCACAATGCCAAGCTTCAGATGGAGCGGTGTTCTGTGGAGTGATGAAACACGCTTCTCTATCTGGCAGTCTGATGGACAAGTCTGGGTTTGATGGATGCCAAGAGAACGCTCCCTGCCTGACAGCATTGTTCCAACTGTAAAGTTTCCTGGAGGAGGGATAATGCTATGGGCTTGTTTTTCTGGGGTTGACCTCGGCCCCTTAGTTCCAGTGAAAAGAAATCTTAATGCTTGAGTTTACCGAGACATTTTGGACAATTCTCTGCTTTCAACTTTGTGGGAACAGTTTTGGGAAGGCCCTTTTCTGTTCCAGCATCACTGTGCCCCAACCCCATCCAACACCTTTGGGATGAACTAGAACAGAGAATGCTGGATGCATGGGCAAAAATTGCCAGAGACACATAAAATTCTGTAGAAAGCCTCCCCAGAAAAGTGGAAGCTGTTATAGCTGCAAAAGTCTTTGCAAAATAGCAAAGACTAGATTTGAATTCTGTGAAATAGATACATGGCTGCAGTCTTAGAGGTTGTTGAGTGCTACTGCATTTGTAGGAAACACCACAACACAATGTAGTTTGCATTTGTTCACTTGCAGCCTATTGGACTCTACGCCATGCAATCATGACACCCTCTATTATCAACTGAGGATCAAAAATTTTGGAGTGAAGGAAATATGAAAAATTCTATAGATGAGCTTTCCAGGTAAAAAGATAATGCCCCCCCTTGTTATTCTCCCACAGACTGATCCAAAATACATGCAGGTTAAGTATCTGAATTTAAAATATTGTCTCACCAGGCAGACGATGAGACAGAGGAACAGCAGGACGGTGCCATAGAGCACAGACCACCAGTATCCTGATGGCATCACCTGATGGGGACCTGCAACACTCGCTGCACCACTTGCTGCACCATCTGAAGGGGCAGGAAGGGAGACAGTTAACTAAAACAGAGACACACACCCTTTCAGATCCCCCACCATGCCCTTCCTGCACCCTACCTTCTGGGATACCGAAGGCAGAGATGATGGCTTCGACCAGACCCAAAATATACAGAGCACTACCACATACATTGGCAAAGAAAAACATAATCCCAATGCTGCCGCCGAATTCTGGACCCAGGGCTCGGCTGATCATGTCTGGGGATCCAAGTTGAGGAATCTCATGACTGCAAATTAATTAATGTAGGCCAACTATAATTATATAGACAAAAACTCCCATTGCATCAACGGACTCCTTTCTAAAATTAGCAGGGCTGGGCATCAAGCACACTATAAGACAGGTTTAACCTAGGAAGGGAGCCAATGCAACTTGTGATTAGCTTAAATAATAGAAAATTTTGGGTAAAGACCCATTAACTCAGGCTTAAACAACTCTCACATAGGATAAAAGAGACCAACACATGTCTCTTGGCTAAAATCTGAAGACACGCTCTACATGGAAGGATACAGTAGGCACCTCCAGCATCTAAAGCCCCATTGGTAGAGATGGCACAGACAGAGAGCACAGTCATGGTGATGATGAAGTAGGCCACCAAGAACATGGCGATGGACTGGTAGAGCCCCGCTTGACCCACAACAAATCCTATAAAACAAAGGGTGGCATACTTTCAAAACCAACACTTGAACAAAACAAAACAAAATAATATGCACAAGTTAAAAAATAAAAAATAAAAAACAGTCAAGTGTTAATTCTTTACAGATACAAATTGAGTCCTGAAAAATAGTAAACATAATTACTATACATGCAATTTTCCCCAACAAAAATTATATCACTGAAATGACTATGGGTTGCAACAAAATACAGACAAGACAGACACATTAAATTAAAAAAAAAAAAAAAAAAAGCAGGCTATTCCATGATAATATTCACTCTCACAGTGCTAGTAATAATCCCCAGGAATTATTTCACTTTATGCATAAAGCCATTCTGGGCCTGTTCACCCTGAAGCTGCTGTGTCTGGCAGTCACACTCACCAATTCGCAGGAACACAACGACGCTAAACATGGACAGTAAAGTTGGAATAATCACTCCAAAAACCACTCCGAGTTTCCTGGGGTTTTTGCCCTTTGCGCGCCGGGCGTCGCTCTCCACAGTGACCCCGGTGGGACTGGCCGCATTGTCAGGGTCCTTGGTGCCGATGAGTCGGTAATGCAGCAGCGGAGCCTTTTCTGACATGATAACCAAAAGCTGCAACGGCACCTACTGCTTGCTGGTTGGTGTCAAATGAGAAGCACAGTGTCACCTTTCATGGCCGCAAAACTACAACTTTAAAAATGAGTCACGTCCTTCTTTCTTCTTTTTTGGCGTAAAGTGCAATAATTTGAACCAGCTGCAGGCCTCCGCTGCAGCGCACCGCCCAACCGCTGCAGGTGGAGGTGCGCCTCTAAATTCAACCAGTGACGTAGCTTCCTGTAATTGGTTCAAATTATAAATTACGCGCTATAATTATCCAATGGCTGATTTGTAAATACGATGTCATTAGAATAATTTGACACTGAAGCATGGCATTCTACAAGTTTATTAGAAATGTTATGTTACACAAGTTTGCACAGTATTAATGTAAACACAAAAATAGCTCACAGGATGATACATTGGATATTTACATGCAGAAATAATTAGGTCTTTACACGTGGAAGTTAAAAGTACAAGTAGTTGCTCTATTGAAGAAATGTTGATATAAACGGTGCTAAGAAGGCACGGATTTACAACAACATTTAGAGTAAATATGTAAACAGGTGAGACATGAGAAAGCTAAAAGTGCAAAAAGAATAATCGCTCCAGTACTGTTTGTACATTTTTAGGCATGTATTTTTAGAGAGTCAAATACATTTACAAGGAACTCCTGACAAATACTGACCAGTGTTTTGATTTTAATCAATCAGTGCTGGGAAGTGTATATAAATGTTTTCAAATTAAGGTTTACTTGGATATCAGAGCTTTGCACCAGAAACAGGAGCAAAGGAAATTTAAAATCAGACTTCAGTTAATCCATCATGCCCATCATTTCTCTGCAGAAACATTAGAGCCAGTGCTGTTATTTCTGTCTAATTCTCCACCTAACAGGAGAGAGTAGCTGTAGTTCCCCATTATGACCAGCAGAGATTAGTGTATTTCCTCCTTTTACTTGTCCATGAACACATCAAGACTGTCTCATCACTGTGCAAAAAAAACCCCTGTCTGCCAGAAATAAAATGAGAAATATCAAAGAGGAAGATGAGAATGCTTCTGCTATTCCCTGGTGGAGAATCATTCTACTTTAATGACAAATTTAGTTGACACTCCCTCCTCTCCTGGATCTGGAAAACATGAATTTGTTATTTTGTCACTGGACGGTGCATGTGTCTGCCAGATTAAGCACAAGCCACTCCAGTTTGCCAGAGATGAGTCGGCTGTAGGTCGACAGGACTGCACTCAGGCTGTGGGTGCTTTGAGGAACACAGGACATCACTGGGCTCTCCACTGACCCTTGCTGGCCGACACAGGAAATACCGAGAGGACAAAGTAGTTAGTATGGCGGTAAAACATGAAATAAGGAAAGAAAAGAACTAGAATAAAAGAGAAGAAAATGCTCAAAATTAAATAGCGAATGAGGGTGTGCCTTAAATCCAAAGATTTGGGGTATTGTGTAAGACAGACATTCTGTACTCCAAACAGGATGTCCATCTTGCACTTTGTGTGTGAGACTTTCATGATGTAAGGGCTACAGTGACTGTCTCATTGGTTAAGCATGCTCTCCTATCTCCTATTTGTCCTGAGGAAGGAAGGCTTGAGGTCACACAAGGTCACTGCTGCCAGGCAGAGATATAACACAGAGAGAGCAATTGCTTTACGGGAAACCAGGATACTTCTGCAGCATTGGAAACCGATGTCTTCGGGCTAGGGCCGGACAATTAATCAAAATATTATCGAAACTGCAATACAGTGCAATATCGAAATCCAATATCCAATATCCAAAAGCTGCATTTTTTTTTTTTTTTTTTTTTTTTTGCTAAGAATAAAATGTAGGACAGAACATTGTTGGAAATAAAATATTATGGTGCTACAGAGACAAATTGGCCTACAAATGATCTTTTCCAGAAAAAAAAAAAAAAAAAAAAACATTTCTATTTGGAATAGACACCAGTTAAAATTCCACCATTATCATTTTGAATCACATTGTTATATTTGATATTGTTTGATATTGTTTATTAATGGGATAGCCCCTTGAGATGAATCATCTCATTTTCGAGGGGGTCCCAAATTGTAAATTGTAAAATTAATGCCAATGTGATCCTTTTAAGTATGTCATTCAGTCCTATCTCAGGTCATCAACAAGTCTTAATTTCCACGTCAACTTTCATTATCACACTGATGAACTTGTTTGGCTTTTTTTGTAGTGATGCGTGTGCTGGGAGTGTGAGAAAACCACGCAGACAGAGTGATACCAGGGAGACACGACAGGCCCTTACATCCATTTCCAGGTGTGTGAGTATGTGCAGGTAGTTGTTGACGCTGTGCTCCAGTCTCTGCAGAAGGGAAGAGGCACATCCCGGCTGGCTCAGGGCCCTCGCAGCCTTAACATCTTCAAGAAGAACCTGCAACGATGCAACTATGTCCCCCCTCTTCTCCTGATGCTGCGGTGTCATGCACAGAGAGAAAAAAAGCCATGAAAAACAGAGAAATGTGTAGGGAGCAATTAAGATAAAGCACCAGAGTTAACAAAACTGTCTGAATTCCAGTGTGGTAGATGATGAGTTTGGGCTCATACATGTGATGACATACTGATTTGTTTTCCCATGATGCTTTGTGAACCTTGGTGCAGGGTAGCTGAACTGGTGAGGGGAGGGTCGTGAAACCATCACAGTCATTCTGCAGGGAAGAGATAGGTGATATAGGAGGGCAAATAACAGGAGTGCAAAGAGACTCACACATACACACAGACAGGTGAATACAGGCGGGCAGACAGGCAGGAGGGATGGTTACATCACCCTGGCAGATTGGCAGAGTGAACAGGAGGCAGACAAGTACACAGAAAGTTTATCTGTCAGCAGCCGTGTCGGCGGGCCTCACCAGTGCAGTCTCCATCTCTGCCGCAACATTCATCGCCCTCCTCGACTCTCTGTCACACACAAAGTCTACGGGTCTGGTCTCAGCATCCCACAACTCAGAGGCTACCATGCAGAGCAGCAGGAGTCCTGAAACAAACACACACACACACACACACATCCGCGCACACACAAATTTTCACTGCCACAATTTGTTTATGTCTCCATGAAATCACCACAAGTCAGATTTGAATAGTTAAGGCCTATACTACTCACTGCTTAAAGCCATGCCCTGCTTGGCTGCTCCCGTTGAGTATACATTTGTTCCATTGAGAAGTGCAACAGATGGAGAATTGCCTATGTCCACTGTGGTGTTTTTCTCTCATCAAGAGGAGCTTCGTGTCCTTTTTGTCTTCTCACCACTTGATTTCCCACCTTCTCATTCAGTAGTGGGAAGTGCGAGTGTTATCTACCCTGAGAGCAGGATGCACTCCAACTTCCCCGCTGCGCCACATAACAAAATGTTATTGACTGAAAATGGCATTTCATTGATATAAGCGGGGCTATTTGTTGGCTTATGGAGGGTTCAGGGGACAGCATGCTGAGCAACCAGTTAATGATTTATTATTGTGAAAGAGTCAATTTACACAGCTGACACTGAGTCAAGTCATTACATACTGCTGGAGGCTATTTACTTTTGACAAACTTTTTAACCAGTAGAGGTATCAGCTTAGTTCATACAAGGTAATTCACAAAATGTATTTGAATTGTCTATTTGTGAGTGAATGTGTGTGTGTGTGTGTGTGTGTGTGTGTGTGTGTGTGTGTGTGTGTGTGTGAGAGTGAGTGTGTGTGTGTGTTTGTGTGTGTGTGTGTGTGTGTGTGTGAGTGGATGTGTCTGTATGTGATTACTCTTCTGTGATAGTGCACTATAGCTTGCAAAACATAGTTTATAAATGTTTGAAGAAAATTAAGGCAATGGGGGCAAAACTGACTCTAAATTCAAATTAAGTTGAGCATTTGTTGCTCATAAAAAGGTTCCTAGAATATGTCTTGTGCAAGTTAACATGCCAAATCACCAGGAAACATGATCCTTTAATTTAATTGGACCATAAAAAAAATTAGGACTTCTGTGCATGGATTAAGAAAATTAGGAAAATTTGCGAGATGTAAAGTCTTGTTTTTTCTCAATTTTAAGTAGAATTTAGGGGTTCAATCTTGTAATTACAAACTTATTAAGTAGTGCGATGTCTGTTCAGGTGTTCAGCGGAAGTTGAAAGTAAAACTAAGAACATACGGAGGTTTGTGCATCACAGTGAAAAAAAATGGCCTAAGGTTATTAGGGTTAATGGATATATGATCTTGACCATTTAGGCACAATCCAAATTTTGGCTGTTCTCACATTTATGTTCACTGGGGCCAAAGGCACCATCCATCCAATAAGATGAGCTCTGATAGTTTTTGGTTGTATAACTTTAATAGTGACTATTATTACAGGTCAGTTTGTGAGTCTTTGCACCAAGGACAAGGTGAAATCACGGCTATACTCGTTAAACATACGCATCGTTTTGTTGTCTTTGCTGGCTGTATTTATCTTTCAGGAGCAGAAGTGAAAAATGCTCTTCACCCCGGATACATAGGCAACAATCATCCATCGGGCTGCAGCCTATAATGCCCGGGGGCCGCAGCTGCGAGGCGCGGTGACGCTCAAATTCAATTGCGGGGTGAAAAATGCGATATCTGTCAAAGCCATGGACAAGAGGGATCATAGGGAATGCAACATCTATTCTCATTTCAGTCACATGTGCTCAGACCCGTCCCACAGCCATAAAACATACACCTCGGAGACTGATTGAGGCCCCCAACCTATGACCAAGAGTTATAACACCTAAAATGAACTATTACTCTATGTGTGATATGTGTGAGTGCTTGTGTGTGTGTCGTAGCTGTCACGTAAGGGGGGGTGAGTGAGAGAGAGAGAGAGAGAGAGAGAGAGAGAGAGAGAGAGAGAGAGAGAGAGAGAGAGAGAGAGAGAGAGAGAGAGAGAGAGAGAGAGAGAGACTATGGACACCAAGCACATTTTCTTTGTTTCTCTCCACGCATCCTAATATCTCTGCAGACAATCTCCAAAGCCGTTAATTAAGACGAATGTGCGCCGCGGCTCCGCAGATAATGACCTTAGCGCCTGGATTTCTGCACACAAGGAGAAAACTGGGGGCCATGGCACTGACAGTACCCGCATTGCATCACGGACACGACACCCGGTACCCTGCTGTCTCCCGCCCACCACAACTCGAGCCGACAGGGGACTGTAGCATCTTATTATAGAGTTTCTATGTCCAAAATCCCATGCAGCCACACTCTCCGGCGGCTCTGCGTTGTCGCTCCTGGTCACCAAAAGCCAGCCAGCTGCTGTCTGCTCTGCTCTGCTCTGCAGGGAAAAGCCGGCAACTGCGCGCTGTGTTGACAACTTTGGCGCGGTGTTGCGTGGATTGCGCACCAGCAACAGGCCATTAATTGGGATAGTGAGAATTCCCACCAGTGGAGCGAAGCGTGTGTGATCCCCAGGAGTGATCAGCTGCGCGGTCGGGTCGCCGATCGAGGGTCTGCTGCAACCTGTGGCTGTGTATCCCTTTTCCAGTCATTAATCCGCCAAGGCGTGATGGAGGAACGCAGCTGACGATTTTGGATCCTTAACCCGAGGAGGAGAGAAGAAAAAAGAGGAGCAAAGCAGCCCGAGGGAGAACCGTAAGTATTGTGCGCCTTGACAAGATGGATCACACTCTCCTCTCCATCTCCCAAGTGTCAAATCCTATTTGTGTTTGCTTGCGGTTCAACTTTGTCTCTGTCTTGCTCAAGGACAAATGGTTATTGAAGGTCTTACTGGATTATCATTTATTCGTTGGCAATCTAATGTCACTGTGTGGGTATTTCACGAAAGCTTAAGCGATTCCTGACCGTAGGACCAGTGTGATAATTGAGAAACTTGCGAAACAAAACAGAAAGGGGTACAGGTGGTTGTAGGCTACATCCTAATCGATGTTGCCCGTCAGGACATTGGAAGGACTCGAGGTCCTTGTGAAGAGTAATCTTTCCAATTTTCCAACAAATTGCATTTCCACTTCGTATGCCTAGTAAATGAATTCGACGACTGCTGCGCTCCCGGAGCGTTGCGATTTAGCATAACTGATTTCAGGGGAAGAAATTGGCTGTATAAGAAATCAGAGTTGATGATTTTCGTGACCTTTTTGGAATGCATTAAATATACATGAGAACTTTCTGTGTATAACAACATTGACGCGCGCACGCACAGCGCACACACGTCCTCATGTTGGTATACTTCATGAGGACGTTATTAACTTACAGTCATAACCCTGAACACTAAACAAAACCTGCAGAACTACAACCTCCACCTTTACTGAAGCTAAGTCTAATCCTAAAAACAACTCTAAAATGCTTTAAGCCTTTTTCTGACGGGATTTAGAAAACCCAAGTGACACCCTGCGCTCATCCCATTGTGAATCATATGAGGACCTTCAAGAAGGTATAAAAATTAATCTCTGCTCTTCACTCCCCCTCTCTTTCACTCTCACACATGACTGGTGACGTGCAATTTTTCCTCTTGCATGCTGGTAGCGAAGCAGCCTCCAGAGTGTGCATGTATTTTGGAAGAAGCTTGCTGAGATGGAGAGATGTGGGTCAGTGTGCTGGTGCTCGGGGCTGCAGAGCACCCAGTTCTCGTGCTGCAGGGGCCACAATACAGCTGCCTGTCTGTGTCAGCCAGGTCCATCCAGCGTAGCGATGAAACGAAGCCATGACACCGTTTACCCTCAGTTAGGAGAGGGGGATGTGATGTGAGGACAAGTTGTAGGCCTGAGGCACGCAGAACCTGGAGTGCATGAATAAGTATGCGATTGATATTCAAGCTGTGATTGAAAGAGTGTCTGTGTGTGTGTTACACCACCCGCACCCCCACATCGTTGTACAAACTCAGTGGCCCCCAAGGTGTCCTGGTCCGTTCCAGCGCCTGTGGTCTGCTTTGAACTGGTTGCCTTGCCAACAGTCTTATGCAGGATTGTTTTATCTGTCAGCTATAGTCAGAGGCTTTGTGTCTCAGAGGAATTAAGCCCTTCAACCTGTAAGCATCAGAGCCTGCGATACCCAAAGGCCTGCAGTCCTGACCAATTAAAGTGTTTAATGTGATGCCATATTAGTAAAGATAGAATTCATTACTGAGCCACCGCTTTGGAGTCCATGTTTAGAAACAATACTCATTATGGGTTGTGTGTTTTCTTTGGCTTGAGGAATTTTTGAAAACACTCAAGGTTGACTTCAATCTCTCACCTCCTGCATTCTTGATTCAACTGAGGCCATGTTGGCGAGCATGAGAGGCACACAGGATGTTGTCTGTCCACTGATGAAGCAATGCTGAATCCTGGGACTGTGGTCTTTAACCTTTAGCCTTCAGCTTCATTTGGCACCATGTTTCTCAGTGCCGTTCATTTTGCTTGCAGTGTCAGTTGCACCTCCACAGAGCCTTGGGTGAAACCATAGAGATGACATGTGACCTGAGTTCACACTATTATAATACCATGTGTCATCTGAGGTAAGGAGATGCTCTTGAAGTGCTAATAGCACTTTCATGAGAAGTGCTTCTGCAAGCACACACACACACACCACACACGCATACACACAAAGTGGTATTACAGTCTATGAGAGGAGCTGATTTATGTCTGGTATGCCTGCACTGCCTGTGTGAGTGGGGAAACGAATGAGTAACTCCTAAACAATGGCCACTAAGGCGCCTTTGAGCAAGGCACTTAACTGGCAACTGAACTTCCAGTGTGCATGACTGTGGTTGTTCTGGGAAGCTCTCAGGTGCATGCAAAATACATAGGAGAATATGACACAAGGCATATAGACACATACACATATTGCTTATCTGTGTGCTTAAAACAAAACAGTTCACTGTTGAATGAATGTCAGATGCCAGTTTGTCCTTGAGTGGTGGAAAAATGAAGAATGGCTTAGTGAGTCTTTAGACTTTTTCAAATTCATATCATACGTTCATCAAATAGGCCTAACCACGACTCTTTGACACCCCATATTTTTTTCCCTTTGAGGCATTAATTGCTTATTGGTTGTTCACATTCAAAGCAAGGAATGTTCTTCAGGGAATAATTGGCATTCTTGTTCGGAAAATGCAGAGACTTCACATCCACTAAGTGAAGCGCACAAAAACAACAGCTAATGATCCTGTGTAAAATGGAGTAGGATATTATGCAAATATGACAACAAGTCTATAAACCATACACTAAATCGAACAAAATATTGGGGCAATTTACTTTTTTTTCCCATGAAGTGCACTGATGAGGTGAATACAGGCAAAAGCCATTATCCCTTGTTGATTTCCCATATTAAATGTGTACCAATCACAAAGAAGCGGATGTAGATAAAGAGAAGCAGCCATGTCAGAAGATTATAAGGCTCAGAGACAGTTGAGGTGTGGATTGTGCAAGAGACTCCATAGCAGGCATGTGCCCCTAATATTATGCAGCCTACACTCAGTGTATTGAATATCCTATGTGAAAATTATGCCTCGGTGATTGACAGGCGACTAGGGCTGGGCAATACATTCATATGATATCCATATTCCAATATGAGACGAGATATTATCAGGGGTTTTGACTCTATTGATCTTATCTTGATATGCCACAAGTGTTGCATTTTCTTGCTTTTAGAGGTTGCATTAAAGGAATGCATTTTCTGAACTGTTGTATTTGTTCTGTTATTTGCTGCTACCTGCTTGGTCATCATATCCACATTACTAATAATTATTTACACAAAAAATCTTGTGTGTAAATATCAAGCAATATTGTCACAATACTGATATCAATATTGCGATATTTTGTTTAGTGCATATTGCCTTTCCTCCAATTCATGTTGCAATAGGCTCCAACCCTTCATGGCTTTGAACAGAAGGATGGAAAATGGATGGATGAATGGACATTTGGCCAATACTGATACCATAATTGATACCATAATTGATCAAATATACAAGGTCACTGAAAACCCACTACTGAGTACCCAAAGCAGATGAATGGTGTAGGAATGAGGGCTTTATGTTCTTTCTTAAGGCTTTTGTGGTACACCTGAATAGATTTTGGCACCGGGCCCATCAGGGAATTGCCCTCACTCTTGACACAATTGGTGTTATTCATACTTTACCAAACCCATGGGACTCGGAATGGTGGCAGAGGACAGCTGATGTTCCTCAAGGGGGAAAAAAGGGCAAGCACGCACCTAATTATACTATCTCATTTTACAATCGTTTGTAACACTCGCACCTGCACACACCCCCGCAGCAAGCTATAGGCTACACAAAAATGCCGAACATCATCAACTCCACTAACTCTGGAGACTGTACCACAGTGAGAGTGGAGGAGGGAGGCGGTGTTTTGCAGTAAAACCGCACCAGCGCTCGGAGAGGCGACAGGCAGCTACTCATCTGGCACAGACCGCGGGTGCTGCTTCTTCCACTGCAGGGGGGCTTATGAGAAGAAACCTGTTACACCGATTGCACAGGCAATGGCAGCCAGCACCGCCGATCCCTCCTCCGCAGATTAATTAACAGGCTAGTAACACTCCCGCACGTCCCGGCTTGGCTATTTTAATGAGGATATTGCGGCAATGGTGAAGGACAAGGCCGAGAACCGGACGCTCCAGTATCAGCAAACTTTGGTGAGTTTCTGATGAGCCCAGAGACCTTTTTGTTAGTCCCGGACGGCCACGTACACATTTCATAATTGCTTGCTTCGTCAGAGCGTAAGCTAAAGGCGCAGCTCACCTCTGTCTTGCATCAGGACGGAGGTGACTTTCCATTGATTCAGAAAAAAAAATGCCCATTCCCACAGACGGGACTCTATGTGCACGTGTGCATGTCCGCGTGCGCCCGCATGCACCCACTCACCCCGCCGCATGCGCATGTGTGCCTGTGTGTCGCTGTCCTGTGAAATCTTAGGGTCTCCTGGCCTGAAAGGGCACTCCCAGCTGTGGCTGTGCTACGCCAAGGGGAGATCCAGAGGCGAATGAAGCCTGTGGTTGTATGAAATATTCATCCCAGCTGTCCATTCATGCACGCCGATCCACAGGTGTTGCATCACACAGGGCTCATGGCTTAGCTTCTCCTCGCTTCCATATAACCTAGCTTTCATCATCACTTCCCATCAGTTTTAATTCTACCGGCTTGCCTACTTGGATCAGACTGATTTGTTCCACTCTGGAAAGCTGCATGTTTAGTGGTATCACCTCACCTCTATGTGTGCCCAGATGGGCCGTCATCAAAGATGTTAATATCCCACATTAACAAGACAGATGCATTTTAAATATATTTTGATTATATTTCCCTCACGTCCTGTATCTTCCTTATCTTCCCTGTTTCTCCTGCAGATCTTGCCCTACTCTTGCCCCTCATTTATTCCTCTGTCAGCCCCCCTCCTTTGCCAGCTCTACCCCTTTTACTTATGAACTAAAAGTGGAGTCTTTTTGAATATTAATTGCCTCATGCACCAGTTTTCCCCACTCATGTCACAGCCGGATTGACAGAGATACCCTGGAGCACTTGACACAGGGATATCTATATTCAGACAGACAGACAGACAGATAGGCTGGTAGACCAGTGGATAAAACTGTCCCTCCACGCTGATTTGTGTGTCTGTGTGCTGGTGCAGTGTGCACACACACACGTGCAAGGCTGTGCATGTGTGTATGTGTGGATGCAAGCAGCTGCACACCTGTATCAGACTGCAGCAAAATCTGCTCTGTCTCTGCTCTTCTCTGTGGGGAATGAGGGGACTCATGAGGCTTTTTTATTGTCTGTGCCAGTGGGTGTTAAGTGGTAGCAGCACATGCTGGGAAGAGATGAGTTTGTGCGTGCATGTGTGCGTGCGTGTGTGTGTGTGTGTGTTTGCCGTGCATGTGCGCAGGCGTGCATGAGGGTGTGAGATCTGCCTGCCACTCTGCATCGGTCAGCCTGTCTTTGTGCAGCTGTGCGTGTTGGGCTCAAGAGACACAGAGCTGTTTTGTGCTCTTACTGCTGCGAAGATCAATGTGCAGTGTGTCTCAGTGTAAAGATCAATAGTAATGTAAAATGGCAGCCTGAGTCTCTGAGGAACATGCCGCCTGCCCTCTCTTCCTCTGACCGCAGTCAAACGGCGCTCAGATCAATTGCTTTATCATTCAGTCCCTGCATCTCACTCCATCATCCAAAAATAGATGGCATGTGTGTGTGTCCGTGTGTCCACATGCATATGATTGTGCCTTGTGTGCCTGGTGTTTTGCTACTTTCTAAGTAACAGGCAACAGTGCTATTCCTCAAATACCTCACCTCCAGGCGTCCATTTATCCACTTGGAAATCTGATTGATGCATGCCTCATAGATATTAACCAGACAAGTGATGGGGAGTGTAGTTCCTCGCAGATGTATTTGTAGCATGAAATTACACTCTAAGATTGACAAACGACCCCCAGAATTTTATTGTTTTCTTTTCCTTCAGATTGCAGCTGGCTTGTGGCAGCAGTACAATGTAGAGGTTTTATAATCACGGCGTCTGCTCGGCTTTTGGCAGCGCAGGCACCGTGGCAGCAGGACAGAGGAGATGACATGGACCAGATAGAGAATAATAGAGATCTGTCTGATAACGTCGCCAAGAAGACGCAGCGCAGGAATGTCATCTCTTCATTCACAGCCATTGTACCCCAAATGCTGTTTTCCTCTATTATTTATATATTTCTCGCAATAGCCTCTTTATAGGCTCAGCAGCTGACAGACTGTAGTGTTTGCCAAAACAATGAAACAAATATAACCTTTTATTTATGGCTGCTACTGGTGCCAGAGTTTTGCAATCACTGAGTATTGCTGTGACATTTTATTAAGATATAATAAGGTGATTATCATCGGCTACACTTATAATTTAAAAGAGGTAACGATTTAATAATTTACATTATGTTGTAAATGGTAATGGTTTTCTTTCCTCCTGTGCAATAGCAGCTCCATTGTGATAGTTAAACAAAACAATTACTAATATGTAAATTTTATTCATTCGCTTTCCTAAGTGCATTGGGAATAAGTGTTGACACTGTAATTTCAGCTGCTGCTTCAAATGGACATCTTGGAGAATATTAAGCATTTCACAGTCCCTACCAGACTCTTTGAATTCTTTACCCAAAGGGAATGGTGATAACAACAATAAACAAGCTATTTATAACAGCAAAGGCTTTCATGAGCAAAGCAAGTTCATGCTTTTCCATCTTGGTGCCTTCACCCCGGTGAGCTTAAGCCTTTTTGTTGGCAGCGGCTGTTATTTTCTGGGATGTGCGTGAGGACGTGCGGGTGCAGGAGAGGTTCCGCGAGCGGCGAGCGACAGTCGGCAAGCGACTTGGGACGGGTGCATGGGTCACCAGATTCTACACCTGCTGTCAGGTGCAATGCATGCTGGGACAGCTTGCAGCAGCTGTCTGCCTCCCTGGTGACTTCTGGGATGGAGGCATGGAGCAGGAAAGGGGGAAGAGAGGCCAAGTCAGAGACTGAACAAAAAAAAAAAAAAAGACAGACAGACAGACAGTGTTATGGTGAAGTAAGTGTTGCAGCATTCCATCTGATATGTTTTCGAAAGCTTTTTTGAAAGGTGTGGGAGGTCTGCATGTGTCATAGGAGGCTTGTGCGTGTGCATGTGTTTTTTTCATAAGCGTGGGCATGCTCGTTCCGTAGGTCTTGCATGTGTGTGTGGGTGTGTGTACCTACGTATATGTGTTGCTACTTAAATGAATGTGTGGTGAGACTATCAGAGCAGATGTTAGAGACAACATGCAGGTATCCTGCTAACAGCAGGAGGCCCAGGATTTGGCTGCTGTGAGGATCACAGTCATGATCAACCTGAAGAGCCCCCCCCCCCCACTCCCTGCAAGGCACTGCAGAACCACTGAAACATTACACATGTCCACGTTGCACTGTTCTTTCTCTCTGTATGTGTGTTGTATGTCTCTGGGCAATTGTTGCGCTGAGTATGAAGACATACCACAGAGAAAACCCCTAGCTCCCTCCCTCGCTCATCTCCCACTCTCTCTCTCTCTCTGTGTCTGTGGGTGGTTTTACTGGTACATTTGTATTTGGCTACTGTACTTACTATTTTAAGGGTTAAGGTTACACTGAGCAGCACTGTTAGGTAAAAATACATCCGACCTGTCAGCTTAAATCACAAAGTGGGGTTGAAGAAAGGGGATTGTCCCATCTCCATTGCATAAGACACAATGCTGCCCTAAATTAAACCCTGGGGACGGCCCCTTTGGTATGAACTGCCACAGACAGGCTGGATTTGCTGAACATAAATGTGTTGTGTGCAGTTTCCTGATCTGTATCTATATATCTATAAGAATGAGATATACTCTGTCTACCATCTTAGGATCCTCACTCCTAAAATAGTTACGTAGAGTATGTAGTTTCCATCTATCTATCTATCTATCTATCTATCTATCTATCTATCTATCTATCTATGTCTGCTCTCTAACACACACACAGAAAAGCGCTGTCTCTTCAGGAGGGTCTAGTTCCTCATAGTCAGCATTCTGTACCTTCTCCCACATGGAGCCAGGCTTGGCTCCATTTCAGCTCCTGTCACTTCCAAATAGGGCTATTACCTGCACACCACAGAATGAGCCACTGCAGAGAATGTGGACAGAAAAATCTATCACCGCTCCTTCAACACTTGGTATAGAAAGCATAGCCGCTGCACATATTGAGGAGTTTCATACCATGCAAAGAATGTGATATACGCTGCTTCTTGCTCTCTAGGGATCCTGGCTCCTAAAATAGTCTCACTTTAGAGGATGTAGTCATCTGCACGATGTAAATACTGAGCGGTGAGCGTGAGCTAACAACCCAAAGTGGATTCGTTTTACTCAAAAATCGATGTTTATCTTTTTGAAATGGAACTCTTGAATTATTTGGAGTAAAATAAAATGTCATCGGATTAAAAAAAAAAAAAAAAAAAAAAGTTGTGTGCATGGTTTATGTTTATGAATTGAAATGGCACTCTGAATGTCCCTTTTATTCCGCTGGCTCAAAGTAGAGTTTATTTTAAACCTGTTGGAGAAAATCTGTGAGGAGGAATATAATCCCTGTGAATATGTGTCGTGGTGTATGGCAAACAACCAGCTCAACCCCCCTGGAGTCTGTTCCTGACAACATGTCACTCTCTCAGCTTGATTCCTCAGTCTGTCTGACATCACCCCTGCCCCCCACCCCATCCATCCATCAATCCCCCCTTGTGTTGCTTTCCACTAATATGACAGGAGTGTGTGTGTGTGTGTGTTTGTGTGTGTGTATTTTTGTGTCCATATGTTAAGTGTGCATGCACAGGCTGGCACCTGGGTTTTGCAGGTTTATTCCGGCAGGTGCATGTGTGTGTGTGTGCGTGACAGGGAGGGATCTGACTCACAGTAACTATTCTGAAAGCGGCCTCCACCACCTATATTAATGCAAATCTGTAGACAGGAGGATGAGTCAAATTTGTCACTTCCTCTTCTAATTCAATTTCCAATTTTGTCCCTGTAGGCTACAGAGCTCAGATTAGCCAGCGTGCTGGAGTCCTCCCCTCATTCTCACAGTCTCATCAGCGCACGCTCTGCACGCTCTTAAGTAATGATACCACCAATAACACTATGCTCCAATATGCAGGATCTACAACACTCATGTTTCTCTTCGAAGCAATGCCCCTCCTCTACTCAAACACCTTGCAAAAAAAAAAAAAAAAAACGAGATGAAAATCATGCCATGAATATCTATTCACATAAAAAGGGGTAGTAAGGATGAGAGTTTTAGATGTTCGAGCATTCATCATCAGAGTGTCAAATATTTGTCCTTGCTGCCTCCTCCCAATGAATAAATTATCCTCCAGTGCCTCCTTGGGAAATGCTGAATAATAAAGAACTCTTAATCTTATCTGTTATGCTCAGCTAGCATAGTCTGAGTTTGTCAGGTGGCAAAGTGAGTGGTGTACCAGATAGTGAAGTGGGTGGTATATTGCAGTGTAACGTTGACGGAGATGTGGCACTATCTGTGTTAACAAGGTGATGGTAATGGCAGGTATCTATTTTGAGTGTGTGAAGCTGCGCAGCAGGTCGTATTTTAAAGTGGAATGTAAGTTTCAGTGGTGTGGCTGGTAGTAAAAAGAGGTATGAAATGTAGGACCAAGTGGGATAACGTATGGGAGGCAGAGCACCCAGTGGGAGGTAGGAGTTGAGTTGGTGTGTAAGATTTTGATGTTGTGGGAGGTAAACTGACTAACAGAGATACAGAAGGTAGTATTGTGGGAGGTAAACTGGTTAGTGATCACAGCTCATTTAACCCACAGGATCCCACCTGCTGCTATCCCAGGGGGCCGTGCTCCAGATGGCCACTGATTGCTTGCTTTCTCGCAGGCCCAAGAAAGGAACTTGAACAGGCCCCGTTTACGCTCCTGGCGTGTGTCTGTCTGTTGTTGACGGCGAGTTTGTATGTGTTCGCATGACTGGGCACATGTGCGTTGGTTAGCCTAGACAAGCAGATTATAACTTCACATACTGAGAAATCAGCATGTTAGAGAGTTGAACTTTGGTGTAGCTGTGGCTGAAAATGGCCACGTCTCCAGCTCTTGATGTGGAACTGTAGTGCACATAGAAACTAGACGTGATTGCCTCATTGTTTCGTGTCAGCAAACGTGGTTGGTTGTCAAGCTTGGGGTTTGTTAACCAATTTTCGTTTATGCAGAGAAGACAGAAAATCCATAATCATCTGTGTGGACAATGCATATCTGAAATGATCCAAACTCATTACTTTAATGACCTACAGCTATGTGACTAACAAGCTTGGCCTAGTAGAAGTATACCAGCATATTTGAGGCATCTTCTGTTAACATTACATACCAGCAAGACTAACAGTCCCCATCACTTTCTTCCATACATTACTTTATTGCTGACAGATGCGTTATCTAACTGAGAAATCCCAACACGGCCCTAATAATTCTTCCTTCATCTTCCGTTCAAAGATGTACTGGAACCAGGAAAATATAAAACAAAAGACTGAATTGGAGAGCCTCATTTTCAGATTTTGCTTTTTCAGCTTTCGTCATGCTTTGTGTGCACATGGTCTCCTTCTCATAAACAGTGAAACGTGGCAACCTGCCTCATGAAACTGCACGTCCGGTGTGCAGCCACCATAAATTGATTTCTGTAATTGCGCGTGCGACAGCAACCTGTTTACAAAACCTGTTTCCACAAATACCGCCTTGACATGTTTGTCCACACAGAATGTGCTGCTATTAAACGTCCGCTCACACCCGTACACTGTGTCCTGTGGGGTTTTAGTGTGTGGCTATAGATGAGGGCTGTCTAAATATGATATATGGACACGTCTCAGTTAAATGGTTTCCAGCAGGTTGCAGGGTAAACTGGGGGGAGGAGGGACGGGGGGGAGTGCTGTGACAGCATGGCCTACACTTTGCCTGTCTGTCAGGCTGAACCTATACGGCTGCTCTGCTCTCCCTCTGCACCTCACCTGTTCATGTGAGCAGAAAGAGCAAGTCTGGAGGAATCGTGATGCCCATCTCAATGAGAGGAGGGGGGTGGAGGAGTTAGAGTGGGGGGGGGGCGCACACAGCGGCAGAGGAAGAGATGTTGTGAGCCGTAGCGTACACAGAAACCTAGAGGGACTGCGTCGAGAAATAAAGAGAGGGAGAATGGGAAGGAGAGAGCAGCGAGTCTGAAGGAGTCGTGATGCTCATCTCAATGTGCCTGTGGCTTGTTACCGCGATCAGTCTTTGGTGTTTAAAGGAATGATGTGCAGCCAGGAGGGTCATTTAAGACTGGCACTTTTCTATTGTTAAAACAAACTGCATGGGGGGAAAAAAAAAAGTTGTGGGAGTTTTTGCTTCGCATATGTACAAATAAAATTCTCCAGTTTGTGTTAAACTGAAAAGCTTAAATGAACACACACGTTTTAAAAAAAAAAACAAAAAAGCAAACTACACAACCACCTTAGTCTAATAACCTCTAAAACATGAAGCGCCAACATTTGCCACTTCAGCATAATTTTCCACAGCTCATGCTGACTTACGATGCAGCTAATCTTTATGTGCTAGATACATGGCCTCTTACATTAATATATAATGATAGTGAGAGCTACCCTACTTGTAATTTAACCTCTGATTTCTCAGCACTGCTCAGGGATATGGGGTTGCATTATTAGCTTGGGACAACGCATTCCCCTCTGCCACTCTACCTCAGCAAATTTATAGAGAGTGACCTCATTCGCAACATGAAGACCCAAGTCATGTTTTATCAAGAATTTATTTAAAAGTCAGATAAAGCTGCCAGTGGATTGTCGTCATCTCTTGGATTTCCTCTTTGTAGCAGAGATCATGTCACCTCTGTTGTTGGCAGGGAAAGGCCTTTGGGCAGCCAGGATCACCTCGCCGCTTGACACTAGCACCCTATGGCCAGAGGAAGCTTTCTGCACTGCAGCTCTCCCTGTAAGAGAGTTACAGTTAAGCATACAAATGCATCTGCCATTTTAGACATTTACATTTGTTAAATGTACTCACGTTTCCTGTGGCATTGCCGTTCACATGAATCTGTGCTGCTTGGATGACAAACTGCTGTAGCACAGTGGATGAACACCTAAAAAAAAAAGGGGCAAAGGTCAAGTTTGTAACATTTCAGCCAGAGTCAGATTAGACTGAATTTTTATTTCCACACCGTACCGTGTCCTTTTGTGGAGCGAACGTTTCTTGATGCACAAAAGTGAACATCTTCACAACAAAACGCTTATAGTGCATTGGGTACGGAAGCCCAGAGGAGCCATCCACTGGGATCACTCTGGTCAGATAACGGTCATCCTGGTAGGGACACCTGAAGACAAAGGGTCATTTTGTCTATGCATTGTTTTTAATGTTAGAAAATGGCCAGTATAGACATTATGAACTTGTTGGTTGTTTCTATCCACAGAAAGACGTATAAGGTTGTATGCACATTCAACATGCCACATAAATCAAGTGTCTGGGTAACAAGGTTAAGTTTAGAAACAGAAAAAAGTAGCTGCACATTAAGAGCTCCTTTGTAGGCATAGTAACATTTCAACCAAGTAGATCTCCCTGAGGAAGACACTGTGCAATGCAATAAAACCCATAGGGCACTTTAAAATTCAGTATATATAGACCTACCCATCAACCAGAATGTCCCACTGTGGCATGCTGTCAGGACTGGGACTGGAGGTGGCCCAGCAGTGCTCCAGAGTCAGAATAATGTTTGAGTCTGTCCTCTCCAGGATGCGCACCTCAACATATACGGGTTCCCTCAGCACCTTAGCGACTGGGTAGTCTGCTGCAGTGTAGTAGGAGCTATATGCAGCTTCCTCTGCAATTGAGACAGTCAGTTTTAGTGCATGATTGATCGCTACCTGAGTTTGCATCATTCGCAGGCTCAAGTGATGCTCACCCTCCACACATCCCTTGGCATGGCACTGTCCATTGGCTAATCTGAGCTCTACTCTAAGGGGTCCTGGAGCAGCCACAGGCACAGGTGGAGGAACATCATTTACCTCAATCACAAGAGCCTCCACAGATGTGCCAGTGTACCGACACTGGAACAGCAGCCTGTAGGAAAGGAGGTGCAAATTTATGTTCAAAGCCTCAGTGGGCCACAAGACCAGTTACAAAAAAAAAAAAAGTTATCCAAAAGTATGAAATTCAAGTTTATAAAGTGACTCACTCAAAATGGCTATCCCTAGTGATTGATCCTCTGGGCCCAATTCCAACTTCATATGAAGAAGACATGTGGTTCTCATACACCACAAAACCATTTTCTTCCTGCAGGAGAAGACGCTTAATTTACAATAAAGTACGTTACGCACATGTCAGCTAGACAGAGACACAACACCCACCGTCATTGTAGTACCACATGCAGTGACGGGGAACTGGAAGATGGCGAAGGCGGAGGTTGTGCCAACTGGGCTGCAGGAGGCATCATTTGTTTCTAGCAGGCTGATTGAATCCACATCTATGTGGGGCAGAGTGGCGTCTCTAGCCACCACCACCACAAACTGACCATCTCTGGTACACTGCACAGTCACTGGGTACAAAGACATTACGGTGAGTTGAGCTTTTTCGCGCCACACAATCGGAAAATAAGCAGATTTGTGTGAAAACCACTAGAGCAAACCAAGTCGAGTACAGGTACCTGCTTTCCCGTAGTGGCACCGTTGCCCATCGAAGCAGCAGTTGATGGTTTCACACTGTTCGGCTGTGATATCAGGGGCTCCACAATGGATCTTCTCACCCTCCTCCACCTGGCATTTCTCAAAGGGAGTTTGAGGCAGAGGCACCTTTGGCTGTTGCTGTGGCCGCTGTGGAGGTAGAGGCGACTGTGGTCTCTGTTGAGGCATCAGCCACTGATGCTGGGCAGCAACATCATGAGCCGAAAGAGCAACGAGCACAACGCCAAACAGGCACTTCAGCAGCCCCATTATGCTGCAAATGATAGCTACACACTAACCAGAACTGCAACAGTAAAACCTTTGCTCCCCATGTAGGCTTTATGGATGATTGACGATGTGGAGGTTGCTAAGAGCTCCGCCTCTCATCGTTAGGAGTCAATTGTGTGCCAGCCCTGCATAGTTAATCTGCTAGGCGCTGACAAGGTGGAGCTTGCAGTGAGCTCATTTGTCTGAAGGGAAGACATTACACTATGGTATGTGACGGCTGAGTCAAAGCTGAGGGGTGGATGCTTTTTTCGGTGAAGACTTGGAAGTAACTGCCTGTTGTGTGGAGGTGTGGTGATGCACGCAGTGTATCTGCTGACTCCCTCTGTTCCCTTTACTCTGCAAGAGACACAGGTTTGAACCTCTGTCACAGTGTCTTCCAGGAAATGAGTACCAGTTTTACTGTGTACTGATGCCATATGAATCATTCAAGAGGGGAATTCAGAGGCTGCACCATCCTCAGCTTTTTTTGTTGACTGAACATATATTTCCCTTGTTGCCTGGTGTTTTCATTGCCCTTATAAAAACTCGATCTCTCCTTTCCACTCTCTCTCTCTCCCCCTCTCTCTCTCTCTCTCTCTCTCTCTCTCTCTCTCTCTCTCTCAGATGTATGGGCGGTACACCCAGGAGTTGGGTGTGTATGCCAAAGAGGAAGCGGCCCGCCTACGGGACGGAGGAGTGCGGGATGGCGGGGGGCTGCGGAGGAACACCAGCGTTCGCAGCCGTGCTGCGGACCTGCTGGAGTATGAGAAAGACCCATGTGCTAAGTGCCAAAGTAAGTACTGATCACCAAACAAACCAACCTCATTCGGAGATAAAATGCACAAGTAGTGTACTGTAGGTGCACGTGTTTTCAAGGCCAGACGAGGAGCAGACGAAAGACGTGCAGTGCTCATGAACAAAAGAGGCTACGGTGTGTGTGGGCAGCCTCAAGCAGCCTTGTGGAGCAGATTGCAGTGCTCCAGCAAGCGTGAAAGTTGTGTGTGAAAACACTGACTTCTTAAAGAACACCAGTGTGGCTACCTGACTCATGGGAGGATGTGAACACGATTAAATGTGACTGATCTGTGCAATGACCTCCAGCCAACAGGGCTGTCTCAATGTCAGATAAAGACAACCCCCTCTGCTGGCTGCCACTGGCCTGCCGTGTGCATGTCTGTGCGTGCATGCCTTGTGTATAGATGTTTGTTTGGCTTTGTGTGTGTGTGTAGTCTGCGTATGTGTGTGTGTGAGAGAGAGAGAGAGGTGAACTCTGATCTGAACTGTCACATTATTTTATGTCTAGTCTTTCCAGATCGCTGCGGATAAGGGAGTGGCACCAGAAGAGAGCTCCTCTTAGACTGATGCACTCAACAGCAATGACGAGACAGATTGTTTGTGTGTGTGTGTGTGTGTGTGTGTGTGTGTGTGTGTGTGTGTATTATTTTACTCTGTATTTAACCTTAACGTATCCAGGTTAGTCTCAGTCCCCAGTTGGCCTAGCCAAAATAGTAGCAACACGTTTAGTTAAAGACAAAAAATAGAAACATTCCATAGATAAAATGATTCCTTCCCCTCTCATTTCATTTCTCTTTTTCTCACTGATCAGAGTTGTGGCCACCTCCTTCACTCTCTGTACCTGTAAAATTTCCAGTGCAGACATTGTATGGGAAATAGATGTATATATATATATATATATATATATATATATATATATATATATATATTTCCACCACTTGAATTGACCTTTTCCTGTTTCTGATTGTTTGATGAGGGTCATTTAAACCTAAATATCATTTTTTAACTCCCTGAACTGATTTACCCTTCAGGTTCCCCTTAAGTAGCTTCAAAGTTAGAAAAACAAACAAACAAACAAACAAAACATTTTCCTCATATTGTACAACAGCGTCACATACATATGCTGCACCTGCTGGTTGTGGCGCCTCATTGAAGCCACATCATGTTTATACTGAGTGAAGTTTTCAAAGCCAAGATACCGTTGTTTTATCGGTGCAGCTTTACCTCGAATAGAAGATATCTAGATGTCCAGTGCATCATTTTATACACATTTCCCTGTAATTCATGAGGACATATTAAAGGAAATCTTGGGATCTACACTAAAATTTACAATAAAGGCTCTGTGGCTTTGAACAAAGCAGCATGAACTTTTAATGGCAAATTCTGCAAGAGTTGAAGAGCTTTTTAACAAATAAGTTGTGAGTAATTTCTGCATATTGAGCTGGATTTGTACCTTGTTATCTTTAGTTTGGCATTTTTACATTTTCAGACCGCGCCTCCTCTCTTTCTGCTGGAGCGCGGATCTCCCTCACGCTAAGAATAGACAAAGTGAGAGAAAGAGTACGAGCGATAAAGAGAAAGAGAGAGAGAGTGTGTGTGTTTAGACGTACTTGCACACTCAAGTGAGCCAATGTGGCTGGTTTCCCAGGGCTCTCTGTCTTTGTCTCTTTGCCCTTGTGACTAGTGATCTGATTAAAGGTTTATAGATTGCGCCACAGGTGATAGCCACACTATATCAGACTAGCTGCACTCGCTCGCTGTAATGGAAGCAATTTAAAACAATCACTTTGAGATTATGACCTGAAGTGATTTGGGTGCTCAGTGTGTGTGTGTGTGTGTGTGTGTGTGTGTGTGTGTGTGTGTGTGTGTCTGTGTGCATTGCAGTAGGATTTTATATTTTCAGACAGACCTTTAGACGGATGCTCCAATACTGGTTGGATTCTGCTGTACTCTTGTTATGTGATATGTTATAGAGAGCCTGGTCAGCAACACTCCCACTTACCAAAGCGTCCTCAGATTGGCGGAAGTGGGAGTATCAGAGAGTGTGTGTGTGTGTGTGTGTGTGTGTGTGTGGGAACATCACCTCTGTGGGAGATGGGCTACGAGAATGTGCCTCAGTTCTGTGCTCAGTAACCAGAGCCACAGCTTTTGAACAGTGCTGCCTACACACACAGCCAAAGGCTCCGCTGCCGATCGTGACGGAGAGCTAAAAACATGTGACACGGTTCAGCTCATGTCAGCCCTCTTGCTCACCGCTGCTTTTCTGCCAAGGTGTTTATTTTGCAGAGCTGCTTTGAGTTATTGTGGACTATAGCCTGATTCATCCTCTTATTGCATGACTCACGGAGGCCATAATATCTCCAATATTTCTGGGAGTTTATAGCTGACATTTCGCAGACCTCTGTCTGCGAATCGGTCCAAGAATGGGAGTTGACTTACAGCGACACATGAAGTTTTGGCGCTTCATTGAGCGGATGTGTGGCTGCAGTGCAAGTTTGACTATGTACGCTGAAACAGCAACAATTGCATTATTTCATGCATGTTCACATTATTTTTTACTGCATGTTGTATGTTTTCCATCGTCCTGTCTAGGTAGTTGTTATCAGGTGACGCAATACAGGACTAGCAGAGGTGAAGAAACTGTTTGGCAAGGAGTGTGATTTTATTACTGGATCAGGAGAAGACATCTGTGAATGCCACTGAGCCTGCGGATGTGAGCGCAAGCCAAGATGCACACGGAAGCACTGGGCAAACGACTGCTTCATAGGTGCCAGACAAGATGTGTGTACGTGTGTGTGTGTGTGTGTGTGTGTGAGAGAGAGAGAGAGAGAGAGAGAGAGAGAGAGAGCGAGCGAGAGGAAAAAGAAAAGGGAGTGAAGCTGTTCATGTGAATGTGCTATACAGAAATAATAACTGTGGCTGTTAGAAAAGAGCATGTCAGCGAACAAGCATGCATGAATATTGGTTTTTTGAAATGTAATGCATCAGAGTGTAAATATCAGAGGTGGAAAGTAACTAAGCGCATTTACTCAACTATAATTTTGAGGTTGTGCAAAATGTAAAATATGTTGCTTTGTGAGATTTGCAACAAGCCAACAGCACATAGAGCAGAGAGATGTATAACATTAAAATACTTTTTACACCTTAAAGCATGAATAATTTCACACTGTGAGAGGAGCCATTCTTCACAATGACCGCTCTTATTTTTCAGACTTAAAAGACGGTGCCAGTGAGTCTGCATGTGTAACATAATATCTAGAAAATGTACATATTTCATGTTTCTGCTGATCTTTTTCCGAAGCAAGCAGCCCTATTTTATAACCCCGATGTCATTTTTCATACCTTTTATCCAGCCACTGGTTTCAGTTCATTCCAGTGCAATATGAAAATGAACTTTCACTCTCTTCACACCTGCATTCCATCACAGTGATAAAGTCCTCCACATTAGTTTTCCTAAAAGCAGCAGCACTGTTGTGTTTTTATTGCTTGAAATCGGGCAAAGTGAAACGGTCCTCCCTCCAGGGAAAATAGTCCCCGGGGGAAACGCTTCCTTTACACAGCCAGTCATCAGATTTGCAGTTTATGAACGGTGATGATTTTGTTAGCAGCTCAAGCAGAACATTATAAAGTGGGTGTTTCAAAATTCAAGTTTGAAACTCAAAGGATTTTGACTTGTAAAATGGTTTGTTGAGATGTAAAATATGGGTTAATTGTAGTAAGTGTGTTTATTGTACTGCTATTGATTTTTAATAACATTTTAATTGCAGGACTTTTACTGGAGTATTTTTCCATTATGGTATTAAAGGATTTGAGTATTTTTTCCAATATGCAATATTTGGCTGTATGTGTGAATGTGTAATCCGGGTGTATGCATGTGTGCGCGCTTAATGTGAAACGTGCACATGCGACTTGCCGTCCAGCAGGCGGCCTAGCTGCCCTCCCCGTCATGCACACAGTTGTGCCCCAGTGCCCCCTGGGAGACTCAGCATCCCCCCTGTGACCTGAATCCTGTACGGCGACGCCTGCTGCTCGGTCTCATCGCTGCCTCGCTCTTTCTCTCTCTCCGTCTCTCTCTCTCTCTTCCCCCCTCACCTCCGGTCTCGCCACGTTTTCAGTTTCTCTCTCGCTCTCTCTCCCAAAACCTGACAGACTCTCTGACTGATATCTCCACGGTGAACTTCACCGTGTGAGTTCCAAGCGGGCCACGTTCATAATAAAGTTTGAGGCATCTCCGCTTTAGCATTTTTTTTTTTTTTATGAAATATGGATCCAGCAAAATGTGTTAGTAGCACATTTATAGCTTCTCGAGGGACAGACACATCTATGAATGGTCTGGATATTGAAGTGAATTCCAGGCTTTGGCAGTGTCCGCAGACAAGAGAGAAGAAATGAGTCCAGCGATGCTTCTTTTAGCTGACCTAGCTCAGAGTTATAGATTATAATGTAATAGTAGAATTTATAACCATGACCTAGTTTTCCTTTTGTCTCTGTATTCTCATATTTTAAATAGATGGATATAAAGCATTGTGATATTTCTCCATCTCTCTCACACACACACACAATATTCACCACTCGCTTTTAGTTAATTACTGCTGTTTCACTGAGGACTCCCACATGGTAGATAGGCTGTATAGTTGTTTTTTTTTTTTTTTTTACACCCCATTCATATGCAATTTCGTGTGACACTGAATCATCATTGTTTCCAAACAGCATGCGAATACTCCTTTTTTTCCCCCCAGCAGTATCGCTGTCTTTGACCATCTCTGAAAATCTTCCATCCATCTCCCTCGGCTTCCCATCGCCTCTTTCTCTCGCTCCCTCTCCGTCGCTCCTTGTTCTTTCGGTTTACACCGCGTTTCACGTTGGAAAGTGCTATGTTTCTCTCATTTTCCCTGTGCTTCTCTCTGTCTCTCTGTGCCTGAAGTGTGCGCGTCTCGCTGTCAGAAGTTCCTGATCTCGCGGGTTGGGGAGGACTGGATCTTCCTCATCCTGCTGGGGCTGCTCATGGCCTTGGTCAGCTGGGTTATGGACTACGCCATCGCCTTCTGCCAGGAAGGTAGGACCGAGAGCTCTGAGCACTGTGAGAAACAACAGAGGCCGCAACGAACATGAGAGAATTAAGCAACGAGAGAGTCTGTTTTACAGCGAACAGTTAAGAGTTGTTGTCTGGCACGGTGTAAAGCAGAAAGATCAGTAATCATTAAATATTAATAATAACAATTAAACATTTTTTCCACCAAGCGATATAGTTCATGAGCAGTAGCTAAACAAAGTGGCTTCTCATTAATCTTTAAAGAGACAATAAGCAAGATTTTTACTGCCCCATAGCTCATAATGACCATAATACAGCTTTGGCAGAGTGATAGGGTTGTTGATCAGTACCTGTGACTCACTGATTACTTTGCTGGGATTTCTGGCTTTCAAAAAAAAAAAAATAAATAAAATGGAGTACAAGAAATAAAATCCCCTGAAATCATTATGCCTCCCTGAAAAGGTAAATATGGATCATTTATGCATATTTTATTAAAGTTTGGGTCCTTCAGCCTTTCTCAGGTTAATAAAACATAAAGATATGATCTATGTGCTGAGTACAAGAACAAGGATAATAATAATGCATTTTAGTTATCACATTAGTTGTCCATTTTATTATTATTATTATTTTTTGTCAAGTTTTTGATCTTTTTTTTCCTGTGTAAATTTCTTGTAAAATTGTTTGTGGTCACCTTTATACATAGATTCATCTGCATTCCTCATCATAGCTTCTTGCATTTTGTATTTAGCTTTTGCTTTTACCCTGTGCGCAATATCAAAAGTAAAGTTTGCCCATGTCTGTTCCCCCCCACCCAGAGCTCAGGGTTTCTGTTTTCATTTGTCTGTTTCTTGCATTCTCATCTCGTTTGTATTTGTTGACAAAAAAAAAAAAAAAAAAAAAAAAAATCTTCTGATATTTCCTCATGGTTGTTGTCGACAGAGGTTCATTTTTGTTTACTTTTTGTCTTTGTCTTCATCCTGGAAAAATCTGATGAATACTTTTAGCCATAGTTTTAGCCTGTGAAATTAAAATTGTGCCAGCGAGAGAGAGAGAGAGAGAGAGAGAGAGAGAGAGAGAGAGAGAGAGAGAAGAGAGGGGGAGCAAGGAACACAAAGCAAATATTAAATGGTAAATGTGTTAGGAAGAGAGAGCTAAATGATGAATGGCATTGCGACTGCCAACTTCCGCTGATAACATTGAAGAAAGATGGATGACGGAGGGTGGGTGGATGGGGGGATGGGGGACAGAGAGGGATGGAGAGAAGGTGAGGGAAGGGTGAAGCAGACGAGCCTGCAAACGAGGAGAGCAAATCAGGGAATCTGCTCACAACCGATAACCCTTGATAAATGGGGAAACAAGTGTTGAAGCTGTATAACTGTAAATCCGAGCCTCGTGCCCTGATATGATGGCATAGCTACTTATATGGTTGTGTGTGTGTGTGTGTGTGTGTGTGTGTGTGTGTGTGTGTGTGCAGCACAGAAGTGGATGTACGGTGGACTGGACAGTAACATGCTTCTACAGTACATTGCCTGGGTCACCTACCCTGTAGTGCTCATCACATTCTCAGCAGGATTCACACAGATACTGGCTCCACAGGCTGTGGGTAAGACAAACACACACACACACACACACACACACACACACGCAGATACCCTTTTATGCATATTCATATGTATGCGTATTCCTCATTCATGCGTACATTTGAGTGTTTGACTAACGTAATTGACTCTATAATGCAGCAGAAGGCCCGCAAGGACACGTGCATGTATTTAGAGGTCATATAATCATGGGAGTGTGTGTGTGAATTGTTGATCTAGGAAAAGCAATCAAGCGAAAAAAAAAAAAAAAATCAGTCAAACATACCCCTGACGATACTCTCATACAGAAAACATTCATATCAAACACAGCTCTCTCCATCTACCAGGCATTTGCTCCTCTCATCCCTCTCTCTCTCTCTCTCTCTCTCTTTGGTTTCCAACATGACTTTCCTCTCCTCTTTATCACCTAGCTCTCCGCCCTGCTCTTACCTCATTCTCTCTCCTCTTCCAAGGTTCAGGCATTCCCGAGATGAAGACCATCCTGAGAGGAGTGGTGCTGAAGGAGTACCTGACGTTTAAGACATTTGTGGCCAAGGTCATCGGTCTGACCTGCGCCCTGGGCAGCGGGATGCCCCTGGGGAAGGAGGTAGAACACCTTCTATTTCTGTCCCAGTCTCAGCCCTCGCTGTACAAATAAAACTTGACAGATCGCCGACTATTCTTGAAGTTTTTTATCGGCGAATAATAATCCTGCCTCTTCTGGTCTCATTAAACTCCTGGCTGTGCAAATAAAACATGATGCATTGCAAATAAGACTTGCATTTTCCATTCTTACGGGTAATAAAGTTGTCTGAATCTGAATCCGAGCAGGTTCCATTGTGGGAGTGATGTGAATAATGTCCCCTGGTCTTGAATGGGGAGAGCGCCATTCATTAAAATATGCTCTCAGCTGCGTGGCCATTGGCTTGTCGGCTAACAGCCTTCTATCTCTCCTCTTCCTCTCTCTCTCCCAGGGCCCGTTTGTTCATGTCGCCAGCCTGTGTGCCGCTCTGTTGAGCAAATTCATGGCTGCTCTTTTTGGTGGGACGTACATGGTGAGGGTCATATAACACATAACACACGCAGGAATAGTGGAAGACACACTGAGACACACACACACATTTGTATTACTATACTTCTGAGGACCATCACTGACTGTAACCCAAACCTTTAAAGGAAAATCCACCCTATATGTCACCAGTCTGTGGTGTTCAGTGCATTACAGGAGTTATTTTGTTGAAGTAATGTCATTTTTTTTTTTTTTAATTTGGTATGCCCTCAACCTGCCTTGCCTACCTCTATTTCAATTGAACATGTCCTTCATTTCCCAGAAAAACTTTTAACAACTCCCTGAGAACAGGCCGGAACGTGTTGTATTCAGCTGTGAGTTATATGTGCAGGTGGAGAGAGCAATAATAATAACTTAGGAAGCGTTTTTTTCTAGGAAAAAAGTGGTTTGTGACCCTTATTCATACCATAACGTGCTGTGGCAGCATTACATTATGATCTGTGGACCTTGCTGTTAGTGGATTTTTGGAAATTTTATCTTTGCCCCCTCAGCAATGGATTTCTCAGTTCATGATTATTGTATGGCAGCGGCTAATCTGGATACATGTGAGTCTAGAAAGAAGCTCTTTCTCTTTGACTCTGAGGGGCCGACACCAAAAGCTGGCATTTGCTACAGCTGTTTTAGGTGCCTCAAAACATTTGTGATATCAGACTCCATTGATGCTGCACTGAAAATATCTTGGCATGCCATCGCGTCACCTAAGTCGTGGCAGCTGTCCTTGGGAATAACAAACACACACTGCTAAACAACAGATTTGTACGAGTCAATGCAAGGTACATCGTCAGTAGCTGTTTTTCAGTAGTGTTCAAGTTTTTTTTAGGGTGGATTTTTCTATTAGCCGTTAACTGTTTTGAAAGATAATCCTAAGTCTAACCCTGATCCCAAGGCCTAAGCTGCAGAATGTGCTGCATGTCGACCACCAGCTGTAGTCTGTGTGATGCGTTCAAGAAGACATGTGGGGGCGCAAAGTGATCTGCTTGCTGTCTCGGTCTGTGCTTGTTCTTTGAAGCCGGTTCAGTGCGTCTTGACCATTTAAAAAAGTCAGGATGGGTAAAATTACCCCACTTGGAAGGCCTGTCAGCGTCTTTCTATCACTGTGAGGACGTGTGGTCCTCAAAAGTATAGAGATACAACGACACATGCAAACACACACACAGTCTAAATGCATTATCCCAAGTGTTGACTTTCTGCCATTCCTTAGGGCACATTCTCACCTCCACTCATGTGAGACTCACCCCGGGCCTCTGTCTAACTCTGCACTGGACAGTACGCCGCTCTCCTCCACGCACCAACAGCATCAGCAACACCCAGTGTGGAGGAAGATGGAGGAGAGTGATGTGAAATGGTGCAGGAAAGAGACTCGTCAGCACAATTAGAGAGACTCAAATAGACAAGGGCTTGTCTACGTGGACATTAAACATAATCACTCTGGAAAAATGTTAATTCAGTACGCTGTGGAATCAAGACTCGGTGTGCCAAAGCCCATTTGCTCCATATTTGATTTTGTGGGGCGATGATAATAAATTGGATGTCTTCCAGGAAATAAAGACCTCTGCGTCTGGACGGGTAGCACTCACCCATATTTCTGTCTTTTCCACTTTTACTGCTAAAGGAAGAGCCCTTTGAGGGAAACAAGGTATGAATGCACGAGTCAGATAGTTTCTTTTATTGCCAATTTCATCTACATGAATAATCCATGCTGTCCATTTCTGAAGCGGTGATAGATTGATGCCATTCCATTTGTCTGCGCTGCCTTTGATTCTGTTGTTCAGCCAGCCATAACGCCAAGGCATCGATCTGTGTCGCCTTTGGTTCCATACAAACATCTCATTCCATGATTTGAACATTGAGTCCTGGTTTTCAATTATGGCATCCTGTATTGCACTGCCCATATGTGCCGTTCCATCGAATGTCAAACGCACCGATACGGTGACCCTTTGCATTTATAAACACTTGATTTAGTTTATTTTTCTCTCATGTGAAATGTATTTGTTGTCTGTATTTTGTTGTATATTTTGGCTGTCACTTGTGGATGGGTTTGAGGGTGTGTGTGTGTGTGTGTGTATGTGTGCGTATGTTTATATTTGTTTGGATTTGAGTGTGTGTATATGGGCTTGAATGCATGGATGTGTGTGCATGTGTGTGTCTGTCTGCCTGTTTGTGTCTACCTGCCTCTGCTCTGACAGAACGAGTTGAGGAACACAGAGATGCTGTCGGCGGCGTGCGCGGTGGGTGTGGGCTGTTGCTTCGCTGCCCCCATTGGAGGTAAGACGACACGACCACAGCTTCTGATTGATGGCATGCGATGGCTAATTAGATAAAGAGTGCTGTTGTAATTGGTGCGTGTGTGCATCCATGCATGTGTGGCCGGGATTGGTGTGTGTGTGTGTGTGTGTGTGTGTGTGTGTGTGTGTGTGCGCACACTGCAGGGGTGCTGTTCAGTATTGAGGTCACTTCAACGTTTTTCGCGGTGAGGAACTACTGGAGGGGCTTCTTTGCTGCCACCTTCAGTGCCTTCATATTCAGAGTGCTGGCGGTCTGGAACCAAGAGGAAGGTAAGCACCAGAAAGAAGCGTTACTCGTGAGCCAAATAACACTCTAAAGCCTTGTTCAGACTGCCAGCCCAATTCTGTTGTTTTTTTTTTTTTTTTTGTGGCATATACAAAGTCTGGAAAGCCAAAAAACTCATCTTTGAAATGTGATTTTGATCATATTTCTACTTGAATCTCAGTCCAGACGCTCTGGCTGCTTAAATCGTATTCAAACTGTCTTTTTGCGTCACTTGGAGCCTGAAATGTAATGACAGCGTCAAATCCAGAGTGAGGGAGGTGCATCAGAGCAGCTGAATCCATACTGCTGCTAGCGGAGCGGTATGGAGAACAACACAGAGAACAACAGTCCATCAGCCAAGGCTGAAATAAATTGTCTGCTGGCGTTGTGTGGGGGAGGCCTCTGTGCATTTCATATGTAGTTACTGACGCCTCCTTCGTTACCAAAGCAACCCGTGCAGATAGACTGGTGGACACAAAAATCCAATGTGATCTCTTGCAGACAACAGTGCGGACAGCCTGTCTTAAAGATCTGACTGTAGAAAACAAATCTGATTTGCATGCAGTCTGCACATGGCCTCAGACTTACAAGTCCACCAGGGGGCGCCCTGTTAGCTCACCTGGTAGAGCTCGTTACCACATATGGAGCTCTACCAGCCTGGGGTCAATTCAGGCCTAAGCCATTTTCCTGCATGTCATCCCCTCTCTCTACTGTCACTAGCGAATAAAGAAGAAATGCTTAATAATAATATACATTACATATACATATACACTCAATATATGTGGAATAAGAATGTAATTTATCAGAGGCTCAGACTGATGATTGAACCATGTAGACTCAACTCCAAATTACGTGCTCATTCAACATATTAAATCCGTTGAGTCTATCGTAATTATTATTAATGGTCCTCACTTAATCAACAAATCAGCTCTCGGCAATTTTCCACCGTGCACCTTTGAAGAGGGAGTCAGCTCTAAGGCACACATGCGAGGAAACCCGCTGCTGCACTGCTCTGTAGGGGCTGAAACATTCAGGCATGTTGTGTTTCTGGCCACACACAATCAGTGATGTCACAGCAGGTATTTTGCATCAGCTGTCGGTGGCCGGACTCTATTTTGTGTGCCAAATGTGCCAGGGTAGGCAAAGTTAGAGCTCAATTTAAAATCACCCTGGTTTCCACCAGCGTTTCTGAGAAGGCTGGTGGAAACGTCACAGAGAGATCACAAACAAGAACAGCGTGAATTACATGGCAGTCAGCAACAAGGGATAAGGAATTTTGTTTTGAGCAGTGTGAGCCCATCTGACTTTGGATTTCAATCCAAAAAGTTTGTCAGTAAAACACATTTTTATTTAGAATCTGATGCATAGAAAAATATATGTGACTGCACCATCATGTTATTTCTAAACAAGCTGACAGTTTATACTCTAATTTGTTGGTTTACCTCCCACGGCCACTTATGTAAAAATCGGGCAAACTGGGCACCAAATCAAGCGTAACCAATGGCGAAGCACCTGCCATGACATCACTGATTTGGCATGGCCAGAAATACAGCATGCCTTAAAGTTTCAATTCTTAGAGAACAGTACAGCAGAAATTTTCTTGTGTTGACTCACTATTTAAAAAGTCACCTTCATTTCTTCAGACAGGCATATTACCTTCCTCTGTATTGAGCACAATGTGAGAACTATTGTTTTTTTTTATTTTTGAATTTTCTTCTCAGAGACCATCACAGCGCTCTTTAAGACCCGCTTTCGCCTGGACTTCCCATTCGACCTTCAGGAGCTGCCAGCGTTTGCCATCTTGGGGTAAGTATGTCCCCCCCCCCCCAGCCCACAAAGACACACACACGCACACACACACAGCCTGGCGTCTGAGGCGATCTGACGCTGTTCACTCTCTTTCATCTCCACCTTCTACTCTCCTTTCACTTTCACATTCCTATTGAGCTCTCTGACGGTTGCTTTACTAATAGATGAATGGGGCATGAAATGAACTTTTTAGTCTGCTGATTACACGTGGAGGCTGAATCCAGATTACTGCTTGCCAAATTTAATTTCTGTGATACCAAAGTACTTTTTTTGATGGAGAAAAAATGAAGCAAATTAACACAAGTTGACGACTTGCCAAAGAGGCTTGTAAAAATGACCAACTTCCCGGGCACAGCCATGGTGTTCATTTCAAATCCGCTGTGATTAATTTATGGGCCCAAGCATTTCTTAGTAAGGGGTTAGTCAGAGTACTGCAGTGTGATGGCAGGGATGTTTTTCTGTTTCACCTCCAACAGACACAACATGTTTTGCACTGCCTCTCTCCTCAGGATTGCCTGCGGTTTTGGTGGTGCTCTGTTTGTCTACCTGAACCGGCTGATAGTGGAGTGCATGAGGAAGCAGAAGACCATTAACAAGTTCTTGCTGAGGAAGTGAGTATCTGAACATGAATACTGTGCATTATTTAAACACTCAGTGGCCACTTTATTAGGTCCAGCTGTACAGTCTAATGCAGTTCAGTGCAACAGCTCTGCCATAAATTCTACCTTTTTAAGGAAGTTTATAACGTTCAGTTTTTGTTGACATTGTGGAGAATGTGTAAATTTAATTATGTGTTTATTATTGAGGTTGTAGTTTGCAGAGGGATTGTACTGGACTACATTATATTGAGAGGTGTTGGTATTTTTTGTCCTCCCTATTTCTATACACGTGGGAGACAGAATATTGGAAACACCTCTCAATAAAATGCAGTCCAGTACAACAGCACCAAGGCTATATCTTGCCATTAAAATCCCTGTGCAAGTAAAAGTTACAACTGCATTGTCTATATATGGCACAAAAGCCATGTCTTAGCACTTAAGGGACACGTTTACAAGCTATTTAGAGAATCAAAATATTTCTTGTTGGCCAGAAGTTTATTGACTTTCAAGATAAATGTTGATAAATGCCGAGTGTAAATTGGGTCTTTTTACACAGAAGACAAGCACGCACAAACAGTTTGAGAAACACACCCATTAATGACCCTACAGCCCATCTCTTCCTGTCAGGCGTCTGGTGTATCCCGCACTGGTCACCCTGCTCGTCTCCACCCTCACCTTCCCGCCAGGCTTTGGACAGTTCATGGCCGGACAGGTCAGAGAATACAACCCCTTCGCACTTTTTATGGCAGTTTGAAAGCATGCAAGCTCCTCTTTAATTAAGTTTAAACGCTCAACTGAGATTTGGCTCCAAGTGGCAGGGTTACCTCTCCTCCTGGTTTGACAACAATATAGCTATGTAATGCTTCCTGATGTGGAATATCACAGAAGCTTGTTTCTTCAGCATGTGCACACAGCATGCAACAGCAACATCATATACGTTCATTTACCGTAATGCTCGGACTATTGAGCGCACCTGAATATAAGCCGCACCAACTAAATTTAAAAAGAAAAAAAATGGTACATATATAGGCCGCACTTATTTATCCTCCTGGAGGCTGTTAGCCCGTAAAAATCTATAGATTAGTGGCATCATTGTTTAGGCTGCAGGATTCAAAGAGTTTGAAAAAAGTAGCGGCTTATAGTCTGGAAATTACGGTATGTTCCTCACGCTCACTTTTGGTCATTTTACTTTTGGCCTACTTTTTCTTCATCCTCAATATGGTACCTTGCTTAAAATAATCATAAATTAAACGTCACCAGTACAGTAAATAAACAGCATATATGCAGAACAGATTTAGATCACGTTGTGGCCTATGTTAGTGCACAAGGAAATAAGGAGTACAGAGCATCACCCATCTTTTGCTTCTTCTTGTTTTTTTTTTTAAACCAGCAGAAGAAAAGTCAAGCTGTGTGAGTTCTCAGTGCAGAGCTGTGGGAGGCAACACATCCCAGGATTTATATATTATTCTATTCCAGTATTTTTATTTATTTATTTATTTATTTTTTTTTTGCACCCACCCAACCCTCTTACTAACGCTCAAAATGTACTAAAAAGGCCAAACAGAACTGTAAGCAAGTGATCAGCTGAGAGTGAGTCATTAAGGTCAGTTAGTTTGACAGATTTTCCTCAGTTTCCGTGGGTGTAATGTATCTGTATGAGAGTAAAAGCCTAGCGTGTCCTTTTTTCCCTGACTTTCTGCTGCCAAAACCCATTTTTAAGTATCACTCCGTGGTTACACTGTGTAACAACAATCAGTAAACTGCTAAACACAGGGAAGAATTAAATATTGGTCGAGTCATCTTTCTAAATATGGCTGTTTTCTTCAGCAAGAATCAGTATGTTCCTCGGGCCTTATGTTCCTGCAATGGATATTTTATACTCATTCTTATATACTTAAAAAAAACACAACATAGGCATAAAAAGAATTTCAGTATCTCTTAATATTAACAAAAAAATGCATTTCCTGACAGTCAGTGTTCAGTACATAATATCTGAGGTGGCGTATCTGTGGTCACGCAGCTTTTTATTAGCGTTACAAAATATTAACAAAGTTATCATTAGAGTTGGCGTGAAAAACATGCAAAACATAACATACACAATTCTGTTTTCCCTCAATACAAGAAGAATATTGATGTCCATAATATCCATCATGTCTGTTAAATAAACAAAAATGCATAATCTGAAATTACACGTCCACTGTACAGTAAATAATACCTGAACTGGTGTTGAAAATGGTGCATTAAAAGGGAATGTAACGCCCTGGGAAAAATTAAACATCCACACGAGCAAGGGAAAGCTATTGGCTTTAAGGAGATGGCAACATTTTAGGCTGCTGTTGTTACTGTGTTGGAGCTGTGGTCTGATGCAGTGCTGACCTAAAGAGCTGTGATCCTCTGCCTCAACCCCTCAGCTGACGCAGCACGAGTCTCTGGTCGCCTTGTTTGACAACCGCACGTGGTGTCGTCAGGGCGTGGCCGAGGAGTTCGACTACATCAGCCACTCCCACGCCTGGAAGCACCCCCAGGTCAACGTCTTCATCACGCTCATCCTCTTCATCATCATGAAGGTAGGCTATTTAGATTGGGATTTGCGGGATTTGATTTCATGTCGTGTCCTGCTCGCACACACACACACACACACACACACACACAAACACACACACACACACTTCTTCTCTCTGCTTGTCTCCTTAATCAGTTCTGGATGTCCGCTGTGGCCACCACCATGCCTGTCCCATGCGGGGCATTCATGCCAGTTTTCCTCATTGGTGAGTAAAATCTCTTTGTGTGTGTTTATTAACAGTTTATGCTCAAACCGTAAAAATTTTCCTGTTTCTTCTTGCTGAATCCCCATGTTTGATGGACAGGTGCAGCTTTTGGCAGACTGGTCGGTGAGATCATGGCAGCCATGTTTCCTGATGGTATACATGCTGACGGCAGTGTGTATCCTATAGTCCCTGGTGGCTACGCTGTAGTTGGTGAGCACATGGTCTTCAGTTATTTTTGCTGTACCTTAATTCACCATTACGCATAACACAGAGTCTGCTTTATGCTGATAATGCCCTATATTCAGGCTACTTTGGGCTTTTCCGCTCTCCCCATGATTGAAAGCATCGCCAGTGCAATAATAATAAAAAAACATTTTTATCACTTCACGCTAGCTTATAGAATGTGACTGGGGAAAATGGATTCCACTTAAATTGGACATTACATTTTGGGCCGAGGTGAAATAAAAAATCGTTAAATATGAAACAGCCACGGCTGTGACTCACTGGTTAGTGTGACATGATGACATAAAATGATACGAACTGGAATGACATCCTGCAGAAAATCGTTTGGCTTTGGTTGCCTGCATCACACGCTGGGATTGTATTTCTGTTAAAAATCTGCCTTAAGCCTGCCCTGTACAGATATGACTTTAAGGAGACCCAAAGGACCAATAGTTTCCGTCGTTTTGTTTTATTCCCGTCCTTCCTTCACAGGTGCCGCAGCCCTGTCTGGAGCGGTCACACACACTGTGTCCACAGCGGTGATAGTGTTTGAGCTGACCGGTCAGATCTCCCACATTCTGCCTGTGATGATCGCCGTGATCCTGGCCAACGCCGTCGCCCAGTCGCTCCAGCCCTCCCTGTACGACTCCATCATCAGAATCAAGAAACTACCATACCTGCCTGAACTGGGCATGGGACATCATGAGTGAGTCTTTAAAAGAACCCAAAACTAAAAAAAAAAAAAAACAAAAAAAACAAACAACAAAAAAAAAGATATTAGCCCTCTTACTGTAGCCCTAATGTGCAGTCCATCCATCCAGTTAGTTTCTGTGTTATATGGCGAGGGGAAAATGTCAAAAATCTACACGTGAAAAACTCAGCAGCGACAGCTCTTTCCAAAAACAATGACACAGATATAACTGCCCTGAATTTGTTCTCATTGGGAGCGGATAGATGAAGGTTGCTGGTGTTATTCCACAGGAAATAGATCCCAATGAAACTCTTTGCCCCCCATGGGCCATGCTAAGTACCTGTGTTTTGGAAAGAGCTTTTTCACATATACATTTTTTTTACAGTTTTAACAATGGAACCCATTCAGTCCTTTTGTTTTGAGGTGCGTGGACACAGGAGGATTGTGACAGACTGGCAACTTCACAAATGACACAGAAACTATCTGGCAACATAGAAAAGTGGGACATTTTTTTGTATTTTGGGTGAACTACTCCTTTAATACCAGGTCAAACCACTCGCTTACTAAGTTCTATGAATGCTAAGGCTATGCCCTGTAATTCTGTGATTCTGTGTTTTCACGTGTTTTCGTCTCTGCTTCCCTTTCATCTCGTTTCACCTTCTGTTTTCTGTTACCCTCACAATCCTTCCTCCCAATCTTTCCTCAATTTCCCATTCTCACCCCTCCTTTGAATCATCCCCCATCCATTTCTTTTCCAAACCCCCCTGATCCAAACCCCCCTTTCCCCTTATTGTCTCCTCCTCCATGTTTCAGGAAGTATAATATCCGTGTGGAGGACATCATGGTCAGGGATGTGCGCTTCATCACTCTAACCTCCTCCTATCGGGACCTGCAAGAGGTGCTGCTGACAGGTCAGCTCAAAACACTGGCCCTGGTCGAATCCAGAGGTAAGAGCATGGCAAAAAAAAAAAAAAAAAAACACTCATCTGAACAATTCATTTAGTCTAGTATTGGGTTTTAAAATCTCATTTTCCTTAAAATAATTTAAAACAAAACCTGCCAGTGGGACCCTGCCTCAGTGGTGGGGTGATTCACCTTATTTCAAACTAGACCGAGTATCCTGTCACTTGTTTCAAGATACTGAGGCAACTCTGGAAAGCAAACTTAACTTTTTAACTTAACAATTTTTTTCACTTACGTTAACTTTTTCAACCTCTGCGCGTCCCGTTTGTGGGTGTGTCATGACAAATGCACGTTTTGTTCAAACCCACATAACTTTCATTCCCCAAGGTCCCCAAAGATACCAAATATGTCTGACATTTAGATATTTTCTATTTGTTGTAAAGGCCAGAAAACAATAGCGTCTCGGATTTGAATATTTCTCTCAATATAAGTGTCAGGTAGCTTCAATAAAGAATATGTATGTGGTACTCTCATTCAATAAAGGGGGAAAAGTTTTGTTGTTTTTTTTTTTACTCTGAAGCTGCTTAGGGGAAATCTAAGAAAAAATAAGAGTTTAAGGGATCAAGGAACATACTATTTTATCACTGAATGCAAGCCTAAATGTCATTAACATAGACATTTTTTTTCAATGCACTATATCTCCTCATTACTACAACATTTATTCTGAGCCTCTCACCTTTTTTTTTTTTTTCGCTGGAAGCTTTTAACCTTTATCTCATTCCCTCACAGCCTCTTTTCATTCTCTCTCCTCTCTTCAATACTTTCCTTTCCTGTCATTTTTCCCTCTACCTTCTCTGTCTTTCCTCCCTCCCCTCTCCTGTAGACTCCATGATCTTGCTGGGCTCCATAGAGCGATCCCAGCTCCAGTCTCTGCTCTCCCACCAGCTGGGACGGCAGCGGAGGCTGGAGCACCTGCGGCAGCTCGCCCAGGACAACGGCACCCACGATCACCTGCCCAGTCTCGCCACTGACAGCACCCCGAGCTCGCCCTGTGCCCACACCCACGCCCACATCAACGCCACAACCAACACCAACACCCGCCAAGGGGTCCGCTTCCTGGTGAGCACCCAACAGGTGTGAGGCGTGCGGGGACACCAGGGGTTGGGCTGGGGTCAAGTCTGCCGTGGGTTGGGTTAGAGCAATAGCAGTAGACTAAGTTGATCAGGCACTGCATGTGTAAGGCATGTAGCAGTAGGTAATGGCACAGATGGATTTGGGACAGTGCGTTTTGGTAAGTGCTCACATATTCTACACTGTATAGATCTATATTTTTTTCTACACTGTGAAAAGTTTCCATCTTAACAAGTCATTTAGTCTCACATTCAGTGTTAAATGTTTTTCTTGAAACAAGTGGAAAAAATATCTCCCTGTAGGATGAGATAAATCCACTTGTTTCCAGCGCTAATCAACTTGTTTCCAGAATTTTCTTGAAATCAAGTGTGACTTTTCTTCCTTGTTTCTGACGTGTATTTATACTTGTTCCAAGAAAAATTCCCCAAACAAAGTCAAACCGCATTGGAAATAAGTGGGATTAACTAATTCCCACTGGCAGATTTGATTCACTTGTTTTAAAACAAGACTTTAAGACTCAATTTGAGACGAAATGACTTTTTAAGATGGATGTTTTTTTTTTTTTTTTTTTTTGCAGTGTGCATTTACATTAACACGCGTCTTCTTTGTGTTTGTCGTCTGTGCCTTTGCCTGTGCTTTCACATGTTTGTGTACGTGCACGGTCTCGTATCCGTCTTTTTCTTTCTTTGTCCGTCTGTGTGGTTGGGTGTGGTTTTCATGTGTGTGTGCATGCCTGTATGTGTGTTTGCGCCTGTGTCTGGCTGCCTTTGTTAATATATTTTCCGTGTAGATTTCCACAGAGGAGTCTTCCTCCTTCAGCCCAGCTGTGTCCAATGTTCAGCTTCCGTTGAAATCTGCCTTGAAAACTGTGTCAGCCATCAGCGACACAGAGACACCAAACAGTATGTACTTTCATTCACTGCAAAAATACACACACAAATACCGGGATACTGAGAACTGACTGAGTGAGAAAGGTCAGAAGTCAGATTCATTGGAAATACACCAGTGAAAACAGATGGGCATAACTCTGGCTACATTTTTTTTTCTCTCTCTAAGGCTCTCAGACTCTCTCCTGTGCCGACCACGAGACGGAGCTGCTGGAGGTGAGCTTAAGACAGAGAAAGAGAGGAGAAAGAGTGAACGAATGTATGTAATTAACATGTATGTGCATGGGTGCAAGTGGACGTGTGTGACATGTATGGGAGAGTGTGTGTGCTCCTCCTGAGTCCACGTACACGCTATCCGCCTCCTCCTCCTCCTCCTCGTCCGTGTGATCATCACCTCATGCTGTGGCCTTGGCTTTTTGTTTAACCCTTTAACAGGCACACTCTAAAATATTTTTTGAGGGGGAAAAAATTCTGATATATATAGACAAGTAGCTTTAGGTCAGCTTCCAATGGGGGAAAAAAATCTCATTAAACTTAGTAAAATATGTATCTCAACTGTGCAGCTGAGGAACCACGGTTTGTATGTGAATTCTTATAGTTTCGTCAACTAACATGCAACATACAGTTTGCCATGGCTATTACAGTTACTGTCTGACTGGTTATGATATGAATCAATGAATCAATTAATGACTTTATTTTTTACGTGTCATGCCACATCAGTCGGCTTTTCCTAATTGGATCACATGACACCGATACAGCGAAACATTTCAGTTTCAGCTTCCAGTGCCGTCACCACAAATAACAAACTCCTTTCTGTACATCAACAATAAACACATTTCAGCAGATACATTCTGATACTCTGCCCTACATGTCTTACTTAAAAAAAAAAAAAAACTAGTATCAGTAAATTCCCACAGAAATAATAATAATAGCAGTAAATTTCCTATCCTGGCAGAGGCTTATCTTTACAAAACCATCTTTCTTTTAGCCCATGCTTTTTCAATTAAGTCTGCAAATGATCCAACAAGCACGCTGACATATCTGCGTCCAGCATAATTTCATTTACCCCAGTTTTATTAAATAAAATCATTCCATCACTCATGATAATTTGGGCAATACAAAACGAATGAATTTCACTTTCAATTTCATTGAGCGCACATGAGCATCAAATAATTATTATTATAGGTGATATCACACTGCCTTGAGATGGCTAAAATGTAATAACGGCAAACTTGACCAGTTTTGAATATTCAGATAAAACAAATCTAATTTTTTTTTTTTTTTTTTGAGGTTATGTTTGACACATCTCCAGCTCCAAGAAGAGAGTCAATACAAGTAAAATATTTCTGAAGGCTGAAATTACCCAAACTGTGGGGATGAGCTGCCCTATAAAGGGTTAACACTGTTGTGAGTCATTGCCTCTCTCTAAGATCTAAGATATCTTCTGTCCAATGTTGCATCAACATTGGGTTTCTCGTGCAGCTTCTTGTAACCTCACCTTCATCCTTGGCATAGTAATTATACCCTTTCAGCAACATTGTGCCGAAGCCACAGATTCTCTCCCAAACTGTTTGAGTCAGGCTGGGATTCAATGTTGCGGTAACACCGTGAAAAGGGTTAAAAAAAAAAAAAAAAAAGTGTGCCGTATCTCTGACGCTGTGTTAACGTTGTGCTATGTTGATCCCTTCTCTCCCTGGCTGGAAGAGCTCGGCTGGGCCGGCTCCTCCTGAAAAAAGAAAGCCCAAGCCCAAACGAGTGAGGATCTCCATGGCGGTAAGAGTGTCTGGCGCCTAGAGACTGTTGCTTAGTAACCGTTGCCTTGCGACAAGCCAGTAGTCAGTGCTGGACCAATATCTTTGTGGTGCACTAGCTACCAACCAGAGCATTACAGTGGCTTTACAGAGTGAGAGCGAGAGAGAGAGAGAGAGAGAGAGAGAGCGCAAGAGACAGAGAGTGAAAGAGAGAGAGAGATAGGTAGGTAAATTGGAAAGGGGAAGGTAAAGGGAAAATTGTCCTTTCAACTTTGAGTGTAGAAAACGGTCCATCAACATTAATTCTAAACCTGCTGACACGACTTGCCAAGTGTGTGCTTTGTGGGTGCTTTTTTTGAACATTTGTTATGTATAATTCATTTTATGGTTTAGATTGTGACCTTGTGGAATGAATTGCGTTTTTGTATATTTTGTGGTGCGCTGTAATTGGTGTGGCAAACATGGAACAGTGTTCTCAAAATAACTTTGTGCATACTTGGGACACCGTTTGCCCAAAATAAGAGTAGGCTAATGTTGGACACATTTTACTTTAGCCTTTTCCTTGAATCTCTAGTGAAGAATGATCTCTATATAAACCTGTCCTCTCTTTCCTCATCTACACATCTTGTGGCGTTTTACTGTTTTATATTTGTCTTGCCATCCCTGCTTGTCCCTATCATGCATACTAATGCAAAAAAAAAAAAAAACCCAGATCTGTCCTCCTCAGATGCTGCCCTGTATAATGCGTACACAGCGGTATACTGTTGACATAGCGGTGTGAACGCGTGCAGTCAGATATCTTTATGCATGTATGGTTTTATGTACCTCAGTTTCTCCTTTGAATGGTTTCAGGACTCTCCTGAAGTGGAAGATGACATGACCACCGCGGAGGTGAGAGCTACACTGACAAAAATATAGAATATGGAGTGTTACAGTTTGACACTTGGCCGTTTCAAAATCTCTTGACGACCATCCTCATCCCGTTTGTCCCAGATAGCAGAATGGGAGGAGCAGCAGCTGGATATGCCAGTGGATTTCAAGAACTGCAAGATCGACCCTGCCCCCTTCCAGCTGGTAGAGAGGACGTCCCTGCATAAGGTGAAGTATCAGAGAGAAAGCCTCAAAGAAATACTCGAAACGTTTTGGGCAAAATACCTTTTTTTATGACTAGGCTGAGACAAGATGTTCGATACCATTCTCACCTCTGTACACCCAGGGGTTTGGTTCCTATAGGCAGTATTCCTTCAACCACGTAGTAACGCTGACGTATGTTTACATGACCGTGTGTGTGCAGAACATGGCAGAGTCGGGGTGTTATGCTGAAGGTGTTTATGCACATTGAACTGCACTGTGATTTCAGTTGAGGCATGTGGCCAATTTCATATGAACTGGCATATTTCTTAAAGTCCACAATACAAAACAAAAAAAAGAGTTTTCTTGGGAACTATTTGCTGCTGAAGCACATCGACAAACTCTGCCTAATGAAATGATTATGAATTCAGAGGTTGGTATTGGGATGCCATGAGAGAGTGAAGATCACTGCAGACTGGAAACCTCGGCACACTGGAAATCTTGCCGCATGTTCATCACAAAAATTATCGGTATGGGTTGATTGAATTGAATGGAATTTGCAGAGCATCTTGCTCCTTTAATTGAATGTGTTTAGGATATTGAGGTGGCACATTGCACAGGGAGGGATCATTCAAAACTTTGAAGCGATGCAATAGTATTTAGGAACAGAGAGACAGTTTTGTTTGGTGTAAGAGGCAGAGAGGTGGGATTGTGACAGGATCATTGGCTGGTATTTTAATTTGCATCTGTTGGTATGGTGTGAGGTACCCATCAAAAGACAATGCTGGTTTCTCGGAACTCAAAGCAATAGCATTTGGATTTAAAAATACAAGAAAATAAAAAATAAATTGGCATTTATTGCTTTATTACGATATGGAAAATTTGACAGATGAGAGGCCAGTTTTCATTTCATTGTGAGTGTATTTTTGGTGCACTTACTAACTTTAATCCAAACTCTAAACCTAATTGTAAACTGATTCGCTCAGTCTCTCGTCATCGGACTCCATATCAATGTCGATGCAGTGAATATGTCTCGTCTGAATAATGTGTCTCTGCTCCCCCGCAGACTCACACCATCTTCTCTCTGCTGGGTCTGGACCATGCCTATGTGACCAGCACGGGCCGTCTTGTTGGAGTCGTTTCTCTCAAAGAGGTGCGCATGTGTATCGATCTTGCAGTTGTTAGTGCTTATTAATCACAGTCTCATTCAGAGATTATTAATCGTTCCATTAACTTGGAGATCTGCAAATGCATATTGGCAGTTCTTTTTCAGTGTTAATACCCTTTCTCACTCTCTTTTCTTTTCCTTTCTTTCCTTTTTTTCACTCTCCATGGCTCTGCGTCCTCGTTATCTCTTCCTCCCGGCTGCTGGCCTGCTGTCTCTCCAGCTGCGCAAGGCCATAGAGGGCTCAGTGACGGCGGCTGGAGTGAAAGTGCGCCCCCCATTGGCCAGTTTCCGTGACAGTGGGAACAGCACAAGCGTAGCTGAGGTAACAGAGCTTCATAAACTGTGGATCCGCCACCGAGGGCTCTCGTTGCCACGGGAACCGACCCCTCCCGATGTGGAGGACCAACCAGATCTCCCATACGAAGAGATCCCGGTCGACTTCTCGGACCAATCAAACTTGGAGTTTGAAACCAGCCCCGGCAACATCACGAATCCATCATCGGAGTTAGTGCTCCAGGAGAGCCCCTCCTTCACGGAGGATCAGTCGGAGTTTACATTTGAATGCAGCCCCTCCCACACTGATGAATCAGAGCTGGCCTGTGACTATGACCCCTCCCACCACACTCCTGAGCCAGAGCAATCAGAGCCAGGGAAAGAACAGGGAAGTCCGTCCCCGAACAAGGACCAATCAGAACACGAGTGTGAAGGAAGCCCCGCCGATCCTGAGGATCAATCAGAATGATCGGAGGGGCTGATGAACAGTCCAGTGTTAAATACAGAGACGCCTCATGATTGTTGAAGTTTCATACATTTGTAGAGGTCACTCTCACCTCCAACTCCAGCCTAGATATCTCTGTCTGTAATACTGTTGCAGTTTATGGGAGTGAGTGAGTGAGTAGATGTGACAACTTGGTATTGTGTTTTAAATTGTTACATTGCCTATTTAAGCGTGGATGAGTGAGTGAGTGAGTGAGTGAGTGAGTGAGTGTGTGAGAGAGAGTGAGAGAGTGACTGAATGAGTGACGTGTGGCACTTTGCCCGCCGTGCTCAAATCTGGTCTGGACTCTGACACGTAATTGATTCTCCATGCCAAACTGTAAACACGACTCTACACAACACAGGGAGAAAAAGACGCCACACACGTGGAAAACCGGAGGGAACTAAAGGCTGAAAAAATAAAGACAAGGTGTTAAGAAGCAAAGAGATGGAAAAGTGTTTTGCTGAGCACACAAAAGGTTAACACTTCATAATAGCCATCATTAATAAATGGTTAATTGATTGTTAATTAACCTTTAGTTAATAGTTATTTTACAGTTGACAAACAATGAAATGATAATTAATGTTTCCTTATTACACAGTACTGTTTAACAGTTTACTGTTGAACACATTATAACTTTTTTTTACTATATCAGATATTTCTTAATGATTACCAAGTGATTTGTAAACCTTTAAGAAATCAATTGCAAAACATCTACAAATGTAACAGAGGGGCCAGATATTGTATAACACTAAAAACTGTTTTATAGATTGTCTATAAACAGTATTTGGATGGCTACTATAAAGTTGCAGCTGATTATTATAATACTTTGTTAAATGATTAATAAATACTTTTTAATACATGAAAATTATTTGGATGGCTCTTATAAAGTTGCCACTACTGCCTGTAATAATTAGTTAATAAATATGGTGATTCCAGGGTTCAAGCCGACACAGACTGTTGGACGTTTCAAGCATCAGTTTAATTAAAAATATCCCCAAAGTATCCAACTTTATAATAGCCATCCCAATAATGTTTGAAGATGCTCTACATAGTATTTATTAACTATCTACCACATCAGTTGCAACTTTATAATAACCATCCAAATCCCGTTTATAGATAGGCTGTTAAAAAATAAATTAATTAATTAATTAATTAATAATAATAATAATAATAATAATAATAAAATAAAATATTACCCCTTAACAAAAAATATCTGGTCCCTCTTTGAAGTGTTGTAGATGTTTTACAAATAATCAATCAATAATTGGTAATCATTTACAATTAATTAAGATAGTATATAAAATGTTGTAATATGTGCAACGATATTAACATTAATTTTTCATGCCATTGTTTGTTAACTGAAAATAACTGTGGACTACGCTTTAAATCTACCATTTTTAATGATGGTAATTTAAAAGTGTTACCCATAAAAGTATCATTTGAAACAACTACCTATTCACACCCAGGACCAAGGCAGCTTACAGAGGTGCACCTGGTGGCCAAGCGTAGTGGTACTACAGGGCTCAGAAAAACGGCGAAGCACATTGTAATTACCATTACTATAACCTTCTGCACATGTAGCCTTATTTGGCTTTATAGGGGCTGATTTGACAAGGGCAATATAGGTTGTCAGTCTCTTTATATTTTATAATTCACACAAAATGCATCATTCAAATGTATGAATTGCCTCCACATCATCTGCTATGTGAATTTACTGTGTTTGACTTATTTCTAGCATGATGAAGGAATGAGAGTCGAGCTCACAGTGGAGGAAGATAAATCACCGGCTATTGTACAGAATCAAGGCATCTATGAATCTTTATAGGTACCTTGTACAGAGCACATAGACACACACCACACATACACACACAAGAACACACATACACTCCCGTACACACACACACATACACGCACACACATGTACTTGGCCTGTAGATATTTACACCCTTAATATTTTCATAAAATGTTACATATTCTCCTATATATGACACTGAGTGCATTTAATCCAGCTTGGCCTCTAATGCAATGTTTAGAAATACAATTATGAAGCACAGTGATACCCACATTACAAGTCTGAAACCTGTTGTAGAGCCAAGTGTGTGTAAGTGCTCGTTACAACCTCAGTATGACCCGAGTCGAACTTCAAACGGATGTAAATTTTGTCCAAGCAAGTATTTTAGCTTCATGCGGCAATTTTGAGCCATATTTCAATCTTATGTGATTATCACCACAGCATACCAACTTAGGCTCATTTTTGTCTGTATAAACATTTGTGCAATAATTTATTACCGTCTTACTTTTGTATGCATATAGAATGTGAAGTAGTGCTCGCCCTATAAGATAATGTACAAGGAGTTTAATGTAGAGAGTGTATAAGCTAACTTGCAGCGCATCTAGTTAAGCAATAAGTCTGTAGTATCTCCCTTTATATGGCCCTGGCCTGTATAGGCTTTGTATATATGAAAATACATGGATAAAATCTACGTACATGCTATGTACATAGGAGAATTATGCATTTGAGATCAACAGCCATTGTTATTTTTCAGAGAACATGAAATTGTTTTTGTACATCAGTGAAGGATTAAATTTAGGAAAAAATACTTTGAAACATAAGTCAAAACATTGTGTTTCTTGAAGCTTGGTATATGTATTTCTGTGTGTGTGTGGATGTGGGAGAGGACAAAGATGCTTATTTCAAAAATCATGTTTATATATGCAGGACATTCAGACATTCAGTATCAAACATAGCCCACCCTACATGACACAGCATGACCCAGAAAAACGACACTACAAAATTTCCATAAAAAACCAATGCAATAGCAACACATGACTCTTCACAGAAATGTACAAAACTTAGTTTGGACAACAGCTTTACATTCGGGTTTCTCCAATATATACAGCAGCAATTAATGATAAAGAGCAAAGTGGGGGGAGGGCATGTACTTAACAGTACAGATGTGGCTTTGAGAATGAGAGATGAAAGCCAGAGTCAAGGAGAAGCTATTTGAGGAGGAAAAGGAGGGATGGGTTGAGGATGAGGAAAACGGGGGGTGGAAAGGAAACATGGAGAGAGGTTAACAGGAAGAAAGCAGAATTGGTTATGTTACGAATCAACAGAGGCTCCAAGAGACACCTATAAAGATGGACACTCAAAATCACATCAAATGCTCCTTCTCTTCCTTCCTCCCCTCTATTTCATCCCCCTCTTCTTCTTCATCGAAAGACGCCACTCCTGAGGAAGCCCGGTCAGAGAAGAAGCTTCGTGAGCCACAATGCCACACCCGCACCTCATGGAATACGCTCCCTTCCTCTTCCTCTTCCTCATCCTCCTCCTCCTCCTCGCCAGGGGACTCCGAGTGGGAGGTGGAGTAACAGGAGTCGAACCTGCTGCTCCTGCCCCGAGGCCTCCACTCGGGCTTGTGGTGAACGCAAACCACAGGGGGAGTCGGCTGCTCCTCGTGACGGACCAGCCCCTCCTCCTCCTCCAGGAACGGTCTCACGCGTTCGCTGTGTAAAGTAGGTGAATCGGTCTGGGATGAATGTGGGTCATTGTGAGATGCAGACCCACCGCAGAGCAGGCTGCTGCTGCTGCTACTGGAGCCCATGGGACTGTTGGAGGGTGGAGGCTCGCTGCTGTCAGTCTCAGCCTGGCATGGCATTCCGGAGATGGGATTGGATGTAGCGGTGTCTGAGGGAGGAGCAAATAGTCAGAACACCTGGAGATTGATTATTGGAGAGAGATGGGAGGATGAAGGGGAGGTGGGGGGGTTGAGAGAGGGGGAACTTTTATCAATGACGATGTAGAAATGACAATAGTTAGTGGAATGAGATGAGAAAGGCGGAAAAAGGAGTAAATGACATCATGGGTTGATACCTGAGTTCTGGCTGGAAAACGTGTGCGTCTGTCCATTGGTGCTGGCGTCCTCATCGTTGGAGTCTTCTTCCTCTTCCTCGTCGTCATCCATAGATGCCCAGGCGCGCAGCTTGGCCTCAGCAATGGCGAACTGCTCAGCCACTCCTAGCGGGGACACACATCCATGAAATTAATGAACACTGCACACGCTGTGCACCCCGCCCTTTCTCGATCAGACTGTGCTGATGTCACAGGTGCCTGAGAGGATGAGTCAGAGCAAACAACAGGAGGGTCTGTACCGTCAGTAGGCAATGAAGTGTTCTGGGAGAGAGTTTCTAATAGGCCACCATCTGCTGCCAAGACAAGCCATCACCCAGGAGACAGCAGGGTGGGCGGAGCTAATAGCTGATTTGTGACATACAGGGGTTAGGGATTAGATGCGTGACAGAAGGTTGAGGCCAGGAGAGGATGTTGTCGCTGAGCAAAGCTAAACAAGAGGACGTATGTGTCTGCGCAAAGACACACACAAAACAAACAGATGAGATGTGGACACTCACCAAAAACACTGTTTCATCTCCTCCGGCTTGCACATTCAGCTGTGACGAGCGCTAATGCTCCCACCACTCTAAACACCAGATGCATATTGCTGGCTGACAGACAGGGAAGGTTACAGAGATAAATACCTGCAGCGAAGCGGGCCTCCTTCTCTCCTTCAGTCAGATGGCAGTAGGAGCTGAAGTGGGAGTGGGTGGCTGGTGGCGGGTCTGTGGTTTTGGGCCAACCCTTCCACTCTATCAGGTGAGCAACCCGGCCCTGAGCCAGGGAGGTGGGCTTGGTTACATGGTCCCTCACTGCCTGAGAGATACCTGCATGAAGAACAGAGGACAGAGTATATGGAGAGAGAGAATGGGAGACAGGGAGAGATAGGATCAATGCACTGAAATTCAAGAAATTCTCTCATACTGAAACATTGAGAAAGACACAAAGAATTACCATTTAAGGAGGATCTGGCGAGCGCCGCAAACTCATGGATGCCGACAGCTTTCCTTGAGTCTGCTGGAGATTTTCCTGACTTTGGAATCATTTCAATCTCCTCAAAATTCACCTGCAACAACGACTGGATTTCAGCAAAAAAAAAAAAAAAAAAAATCTCTCATTTCTACAAGCTGGACCAAGCAGCAAATGAGCTCAGTTGAGTTGATGTCTGCACCTGTGTTTTGGGATCCAGCACCGTTCAGCTATGTCAGTACTTGCATATAAATGTTTACTGTGCCAATATTTACTGTGTCCCCAAAACCATTCTAATAGCATACACATGAAAGCACAAATTTAAATGCAGCTGCCTTGATGGTGAACAAGACAAACATCTCAACACAGTGTTGTTGCCTGCCTGCCTGATAACATTTGCATTTTATAATGCAATGTCCCAGTAGAGATTTATATTGTCTCTACAGTAATTTATCCTACCTCCTCGTCTCGCTGCCTCTCCCTTCTTTCCCTACTCCTGTAGGTCAACCGCATCTTGGTCGATGACTGGAGAGATGATACCACTGTGCAGCAAACCAACACAACTGAAAACCACAGCTTGGGTTTACTGGTTTAAACCAGACAAGCAAACAGCTATGCCCTAAATTTACTGCACAGATGCTAAAGCCATGGTAAGCCGACGAAACCGGTTACAATGGTTGGGGTCGGGAGGGGTTAGGGCACGGGTGACAGTCTCCACGCGACCAGGCAAACATATGGCGTGTGACCAGGCCTAGTAAGCAGCTCCAGGCCAGCCCACGCCAAGCATGCTGATCCCGATTAAAAGTGATAGCGCTACCTAACAAGCTCCATGTCCAAAACAAAAACCAGATTTCTACACCTAAGAGGTGTAGAGCTAAATCTACGTCTGCTGTAAATATGGAGCAAAAGAGAGGTCTCTCATGTTTTAGAGAGGATGAATCACTCTTTCATCATGTGAGGAAAATGCAGCCTGACCGCAGCTCCGGTGCACGTGCATGATTTGGCATCAGCATGCTAACACCAGACACTCTTAAGCAGATTGGCACCCAAAGCAGCTGAGAAAGGGAAGGCTCCTGACCGTGAATTTAAGCCTATGAGGAGTCAAGAAGTCAACAATGGTGAGTGCCCATGAAAAGTAGGGTGGGACATGGGAGGGGGTTATATTAAAGGGACATGGAGACACACAGCCCATGGGACACTTGACACACTTATGAAGAGGTCAGCACTGTTTTTTTTTTTTTTTTTTTGATAGCACTTGCCAAAACCACAGTGCACAAAGTGCTTTCATAGCATTAGATTAAAGTAGAAAGGAGCAAGTACAAGAACTAGAAAAGACTACATTCGCTGAAGAAAATTTGTAGTGCCTGTCTCAGGTTGAAAAAGTAGTTGAAGTATTTCAAGCAACAGGTAAAATAGTCCAAGTAGTAGTAGTAGCCTTATAGTTTGATTATTTGGAGTTTTTTTTTTTTTTTATGATAGTGATCAATAAATGGAAGAAAATGTAAAAATGTAGTAGTAATAAGGCAGTGGTAGCATGAGCAGTAATTATAATATCAGCAGAGGTAGCAGTAGTAATAGATTTATTTGTAATAGCAGCAGTAACAGTAGTAGCTTTTGGAGTAGTAGGAAGAAGGGGTGTAGTAACACCTTCTCGTAACACTTCTTAGTAATAGTGGTTTTAGTTTAAGCAGTAGGGAGTACATAGCACTACAGTGACAAAAGTAAGAAGTGTTAGTTTTTCTAGCAGTAGCAGTAGTAGACAGTCTTTGCAGCAATAGTGAGAGTCTGAACTAGTTCAGGCAGTTGAAATAGTACATATACATGGTTGCGGTACAAGGGAATAGTAAGTGGTTGCTAGGATGTATCTAGGTGGGTGCTGAGGTGCACTAGGATGTTGCTTGGATATTTCTGCTTGGTTGCTAGAATGGCTGTAGTTGGTTGCCAGGGTGTTTCCAGGCAGTTTGTAAAGTGGCCTAGATGAATGGTGCGTTTAAAAGTGCTTTGCTGTAGCAAGCACATTAAAAATGAAAGAAGTAAAAAAAGATTTAAAAAAAATAAATAAATAAATAAACACTGACATAAGTTTAACATTTAGTTAAAAGCCATACTGAGCCATATTGTGGGACTCAAGGCACTGAACAAGTCAATAGCTCTCAGATGAACAAAGTTTGTAGCCATAATAACAAACAAACAAACAAACAAAAACAAAACAAACAAACAAAAAAACTTGCCTCCCTGCTCTTTAACTAAACTATAGACAACCAGTGTGACTGTTTGATGATCTGAGTGATCTATTTAGAGCATATTTTCAAATCGTATTTCTAAGATAGAGAGGGGCGGGCCCATGTGTTTTAAGAACAAAAGAAGCATCTTGACTTTAAATCAGTCCTAAAGGGCACAAATAATCAGTGGAGAGCTTTCAGAACTGGTGTAATATGGTGGCTCATCAAAATTCTGGCACCTACAAACACATCTTGAAGCACCATAGAAGCCACTCATCCTCAGCCATGACTGACCCAAACACAAGTAGCTTTTGTAGCGCTGGACAGCTCCTTCTTGCAGGATGCACCAGGCACACGTTTTCAGCACCACGGACAGCTCCCCTGTTTAATCATACTCGCCGTAGGCCCTTTTTCCCTTCGGATGGCGAAGGCATGACCTAATTGACTTGCATTCATTCTCTGCATCCCTTCCCTAATCTTGGCCATAACCAACTTAAGCTTAACCCTAACCTTAACCAGTAAGACCAAACAACCACTCGAAATGTAAAAAAAAAAGAAAAAGAAAAAAAAAATGACTTCACCATCCTGCGGCCTGTAGCATGGCTGGTATGTTTAGACTGAACAGAAGCAAACTCGTGTGGTGTGTGTGCCATTTTGACACAAACACGCTCATTACTAACTGAACAGCAAATTGTGCAAACACTGTGCACGAATAATGGGATCAATAGCCGACTCTTAAACCCTCAGCGCCGGTGATCTGACTTTATGACCAACAAGTGGGATACAGTTAAGCCGGGTTGAGTGCACGGACCGGTAGCTAACACCTTGAGGTGCGCTGCGAGCCTCTGGTGTGAATCGAGGGAGCGGGGTTGTGCAGCAGTGCGGAGGTTTATTTGGGGATGGTGTGAGAAGCGACATGCTGTCGGCTCAATAAGACATCATCCCGCCATTGATGGCAGCAGGCCCGTAGCCTGTAATTATCAGGAAAATAGCACCGTGGTTAAAGTGGGTGAGAGGCAGCGCGGATGCAGCACGTCTCTGAGCAGCCTCTCAAGACCACATCTGCATACCAATGGCAACGACCTCTTGCACGATACCTGCGTCGGATACATCATGGATGCAGAGTCCCTGCCCTTTGTGCGCCTTAACAGCTCTAGCGATGCGTGTGATGGAAGTAATTTTCTTTATGCCGCCAGGTATAGTACCTACCTGCAAATCGGACCGTGGCGGCACTCCAAGTGTCGCACATGATAATGCGCTTGTCTCCAATCCTATCAACAGATGATACTGCGCGTTTGGACGTCTCTTGCTCTAAGCTCTGTGCAAGACTGCTAATGCCGCACATTCCCCAGGCGCATTATTCCCAACTCCGGCATTAGGTCGCAGCGATAGACGCACCATTTGTTGCTCGGTATATGGGTTACATAGGCTGTCCAAATGTCTCCTGTTGGCAGGCGTCATCAGCGTAAGGCGGTGTCATATCCCATCTCCCCCTCCCCATGTAGCCTATAATAAGATAAACTGCGCAGGAATTTCATTACTGTTCAAGTCATGGAGAGCATCATAGCTCATCACTATGTGTAATCTCAATATTTTCCCATTTATTTGCAGTCATACGCAGATTGACTGTAAATGACAGGGTCATATGCAAGATGGGCACCAAGACAACTAAGGTCAAAGTCCATGTGCTACAAATTTAGCAAATTTTCTTTGGTAGGTTATTGAAGAAGGGAAAAAAAATGTTACCCCTTTGAACGTGCGATTAAAAATGGGAGTTCAGATTATTGATAAACTCAAATTTCACTTTTTTTTTTTTTTTTTTTTTTTTTTTAAAACAGATAGCCTGCTCAGGATTTGTTCATCTATACAAATGACAGTCCATTAAACAAGAGTCTCATTTGATAACCATGCATGCAATCACACACACTGCTGAAATGGCTTGGACACTTAAGGAAAACTCTGCTCAGCAACTTGATAAGTCTTTTATTTGCAATGCTCCATTTCCTCATCTTTCCAGTTTCCGATGCAAAAAGAAGCAATAATTTCTTAAATAATAAAGAAAGCAAAAAAAAAAAAAAAAAAAAAAAAAATATTTACAAAATTCCAATAAAACTAAATCAGTGGATTATCTAAAGCACCTCTCTGCATCTGGACAACTGCCACCTCTGCTGGAAAAGGATACATGGCATTACATCAGCAATTTGTTTATTATTTCTGAAAAATAAAACTGACAAAAAAACTTTTCATTATATATTTACAGAACGCTCCTGAAATGTGTTTCCACTTAAGAGTAGAAAAGGCTTTCGGATCATTTCTGCTTTTTTTTTTTTTTTTTTTTTAAACTTATATATTTCATCAAGTCAATTTCTGTAGGTTTCAAGTTTTAATGGTGATTGAGTCATTAAGTGTCCTCTACAGGGGCTCCCTGACCACAGTGGAGGGATAGAGCCCCAACAGCTCTGGTTAAGTACAGAAGAGGTAAAGATGACGCGTCAGTCAGGTTGGTTCCCTACTGGGGATGGGAGAAAGGATGGCTTAGAGGAAGCATTAAAACCACCCCCGAGTAGTCAAGGTCAAGGGTCACAATCAGTCCTCCGTGTTTCTATCCTCACAGGTCCCATTGTAGTAAACAGGAAGTGGAAAAAAAGAAAGACAAGCTTTGCTTAAAAACTCCATCCATCAAATTATGATTAGTTAGCAACATACATTTGTCTATCAATGTTTCTCCCACTGTATCATTAATAGAAACACACTTCAATCATGCTGCACACTTCAGTAAGGGACAAAAGACATTAAGAGTTCTGTATTTAGATATCATACTCATTATAGCATGATACCCATTTCTGGAAACACACTATATGACACGCCTAGATGTTTACTTGTGTGTCATATGGGATGTTAGGCAAAATAATTATCTAGAACCATAAAAAGAGCAGCATGTTGGTTTGTATTATTATTATTGTTACTTTTTTTTTTTTGAAAAAGTCAAAATGTCTCTGCAGTGACATGGGATATTTCACGCATAGTTAACAAGCAATCCTGCTGAATCATTTTTCAGGTTTATTTCATAAAGAGGACACTTGCTGTGACATAGGTGGTGGTGGTGGTGGTGGGGGGTGAGGAAGCAAGAGAGGGAGGGCAGAGAAAGAGAAATGATTGTTTTTCATGAGTCCTTCCCTCAAAAAAAGATTTATCCTCATTGAGGATTGATTGAGTCCGCCTCTTAGGCAATAAGTCCATTACTCTCTGCAGCCACCTGCAAAGCCCACACCCTGCCAAAGAGGGAGGAGGGGAAGGGAGGGGGGGCGGCATTCAGTTGAATCTTCAGTCCTTATCAGACTCTTCTTCAGCCTCTCGAAGCCAGGTGAAGAAGGCGGTGACTGATTTCAAGGCCACACCCTTGCCCGTCTGCTCAGCAGGGTCTTTGCTGGACTCCCATTTGTAAAACGCCTCCTCTTTGATGACATCCTCATCGTACAGGGTATCAAAGAACATGCGCAGCAGGTCTGCAGAGGACAACAAAAGAGGCTGATGTTGATCTAGCAGTGGCTGTTGTAATTAGGTATACTTCACCCACAGACTTCTAAAGTACAGCAAATGATTATTATTGTGAGAGGAGATTACTGCAGTCACACCACAGGCAGACAGCGACCAAGACACTCACTTGCTGGCTGCTCCATATGCACCATCAGCGCCTGCAGGGCATAAAGTGCCTGAAGCTCTTTCTGCTCGTCACACAGGTATCGCTGCAGCAGACTGGCCCTCTGGGTAATTTGCTCCACATCCACCTTGTATGGGTTCTCACCTGAAAAGAGGAGAGACAGATTTGGTCATCATTTAAAATGAAACTTCACTAGATTTAATGATTACTTCCGGGGCACTAGATACACTGATTTTTGCTTCTTGCTATTGAGTGTAAAATACTGAGAAATTGCCTATCAAAATATTTAAAAATTTACTTTGAATGCTTGCTCAAGCTGAAAATAGTCTGGATGTAGATGTACAATGGAAGCACTTGGAAGAACAATTTGGTTCCTTACAACTGACACTAATAATCAAATCTAATGATATTGATAAACATATAAATAATGGGGATTATAATTTTAAATGAATACTGCAATGATTTAGGCAAAATATCCTTTTCCTACTTACCCTTGTCTTACCAAGACAAGACATTTGATTCCGTTTTCACCTCTGTATGTCCACTGGTTCTGTTCCTATGGGTAGCATTTCATGTTAGCTTAGCATAAAGACTTGAAATCTATAGGAGTCATTAGCTTTGCTCCATTAAAGTGAAAAAATATACTACAGCAACTCTAAAGCTGTCTTACTTACACAATGCCTATTTTAAAACACATATCTTAGAATTTAAAAAAAAAAAATGTCAGCAAAGGATTTTGTATATTTAGAGAGTCTACATACAATCAGCATCTATGACCAGAAATAGTCATGTTTTGGAGCCATCTGGCTGGTCTCCAAAGTTTTGTTTCCAAATGAGTGAACACACTTTGTGCCAGATCTTCCTATACCTTCAGCAGCATGTGGCTCACTGCGACAGATGGAAATGTGAATAAATGAGTTCAGTGGTTACAGTTCCACCATCTAACTTCTCCAAATTTTTTTTTTTTTTTTTTTAAATTCAAGGTCTGTGTTTCAAACACATGATTACAGTGTGTAAGTAGGACAGTTTTGGAGTTGCTGTAAGGTTAATTCTTTCACCTTGACAGTGGTAGGCTATTGAATTCAAGTCTTTTTGCTGAGCTAACATGAAATGCTACCCATAGGAAGTGAACCAGTGGACACACAGAGGTGAAAATGGTATCGAACATCTTGTCTCAGTCTGGTTAAGTTGGAAAAAGGGTATTTTGCCCAAAACATTGGAATACTCCTTTAACTCAATCCAGCCAGCCGTTGTTACTTTTACCTACTTTAAATGGTCATACGTACATATAATGGCAGACTGACACACGGATGTCATCAGCGCACGCACAAACTGGTTGGCAGCAGTTTGCTGCTCATCCAAGTTAGCCTGAGGGAAAAAAACAAGATTTGAACGGTGAGGATACAAGTTACCTAATAGTGCAAACATGTTAAAAATAAATAAAGAAATGTTTAAAAAAAAAAAGTCAAATGTCTACACACCTCAACCCAGTCACGGATACGCTGGTTGTTGGCCTTGTCCTGGAAAAGTCTATCCAGCTGTTTGCTTAGCTCCTCTGAACTTAAGACCTTCTTCTTGTTGGTTGCCTCTGACTCTGACTGCTCCCCCACTGTGAACTCCACCTTCTGAAATGGGTGAGAAACAGCACATCAAGATATATTTTGATTCAAATTTATATACTTGAGCAAATGTAACTGCCTCCCCACTGACCTCATCAGTCACAAACTTATTGACATCCTCATGGTTGGGCAGGAAATCTCTCCAATTCAGCCCAGCCTCCATCCACATAGCCCCAACCTTCTTCTGGGTCTGATGAAGAATAAATAAAGAATAATTTCAGCAAATTCCTAATACCAAACTGATCAAAGTGTTACATCATAGACAGAGAACCCAATAAGGAACGTTGTAAAGTACTTAAGGAAGGTAACAGAATATCTGATAAGGCATTCAGGATGTAACAATCAGTTATATGGATATGCATGCCCTACAATGAGATTTTGAGGTACAACATACCATTCCTTTGCAAAGTGAGGTGAGGATCTGTACCAGCAACACGCCAGCCTTCTCCAGAGGCACTAGAGGCTTTGAGATCTCCCTAGACACAGAGTTACACAGGTTCAGAGGCCATTTCATATCTTTTGAAAGTCTTACATTATCACATGTGGATCAAGACAATTACTTCTAACAGACAAGTAGTATTAGGCCTCACCTGAAGAGCTGTCCCATGGGAATGCCTCCCTCATGGAGCATTGGGGTGATGAGCTCAGCCAGGTAGAGCCAAATATGGGGTATATCTATGGCCATGTCCTCTGCTGCCTCCAGGATCTCTTGTAGCCTGCAGGCCCAGAAAAATGCTGTTCAATCTCACTTCAGGCACATACTTTCTGGTTATCTACTCTAAGTCAGACATTCACACTTAACAAGGATGTGTTACAGGTGTAATTTTGGTCACCACTGTAATTACGTTCCTTAATAAACAGTGCATGCTGATTTTTCCTCCTCTCAAATGCTTACCCTTTATAGTACTGCTGAGTAGGCAGTATCCCTGTCTTGACGAGGTGGTGCAACAGCAGACCCATGTGCTCCCTGGCAATGGTGCTGCGTTCGAGTGTCGACTCTAGGCCGTTCCGCACAAACACAAAGAGGAGCGAGGCGCTGTTCAGCTCTGCCACGCACTGCGACGCCTCCTACAGCAACAGAGGAGGAAAAGGTTAGAGATGTTGGCAATTAGAGCCAGTCTTTGCTCTGGCAGGCATGTGCATGCAAGTAAAACCCATGCTGTTAATCCACAATTTACAAAGGAACAGTATTGTATTTTGGGTCAAGTGTTCCCATGAGTGTGCACAGTCCCATGTTTGTACCTTCAAGTCATTGATGTGGAGGTACTCTTCAATGATAGCAGTGGACTTCTTCTCAACCTCCTCTTCAGTCAAGGCCGGTTTAGAGAGAGCAGGGGGAGGAGTGGGGGCGCTTTCACGTTTTACTGGGGAGAAAAGTGTGTCAATACATGATTAAGTATCATTCCTTACCCCGATGCATTCTGATCTTCTCACTGTACATAATTCTGCATTACACTACTCACACAATCAGACGATCTGCTATTACATCACTCAGTACAATACTTTCCTTCCCAAATCTCCATTTCTGGGCTTGTACCTGCAGGCTCTTTGCTTGCAGCCCTGTCCCGGCTTCCTCTGTCCCTGTCGTCAGTCATGCTGGCCACACGGCGCACAGGTTCAGTTGAAGCCCGGCTGTCTCCCCCCCTTCCGCCACGTTCCTCTGACTCTCTGCTGAAGCTGCGCTTGCTGATTGGGTTCCTGTTGCCCCTGTCGTCACGTCCCTCACGTCCCTCACGTCCCTCACGCCGGTCAAAGCGGTCAAACCTGTCCCTGTCCCCGCCACGCTCACGGCTGGAACTAGACCTGAGATAGAAAGAAAAAGACACCGTCAGAATTGAGAGAGGATGTGGCTCTGAAAGGGGGAAAAGGAGAGAGGGAACAGGGGGTAGGTGGAAAGGGAAGATAAAATAAGCTCAAACTTAAATGACTGCCATGAGGAAGCTAAGAAAAATCCTGCTGGAATAATATTTTTTTGAAGTGTCTGTATATATGTATATGTGTATCTGTGTGTGTTTTGATGAAGAGCTTATGTTTGGCAAAATATTAAGCTGAATAACTGAGCAACTGCCAGATTTACAGGCTGACATCTTACAAAATTACAGATCTACCCTTGTGTTTCATATGGAAAAAAAAAAAACAGGTTGTAATTATTGTCACAGACATTGTTACTGTAATATTATTCATGATTTTCAGGGAAAAGAAAATCTCTGCATTGCACCTTTAAGTTTTGCTGAAAAAACAATTAAAATGCTGATGTGATTTTTGCTGACATCTGATAAAAACAAACATGTTTTCTTACATCTGGTGAGTACAATTTGTAGGCCAGAGTATCTCCGTAGCACCACATGTTTAAATGCAGCTCCTACAATTTGAATATTGCACTTGGCCACATTGCAATTTTGATAGTGTTAATTGTTCAGCCCAAATTTACACCATTTACTCGGGTTGTAAAAAACACTGTGTCATTGGCACAAAACACCTAGAGATGTCTCATGTCTATTATTAGGTGTTCATATAATCAAAGTTACAAAAGAACAAACTAACGTACAGATGTGTGTCCAGATGCATTGTAAGCTACTTAAACAGGAAGAGGAAGTACAGGGAGAACAGTAAAGAATGGATTACACAAAAAAAAAAAAAAATTGAGAAAGGGAGCAAAACAGGAAAAGGGTTCACTTGGTGAGAGGATCTCTGCAACTGCTTAATACCTCTGAGGAACTCGGTGGTCAGAGTCTGTGGAAGATAACAAGGATGCAGACTGCTGAAGAGCCGAGAAGCGGTTTAGGGTGCTGGTAGCCGGACGACCGGAGTCTGGAGGAGGATAAGATGGATTAATCCTCTAACCACAAAGATAACAAATACCAAGCCATCTTTCTGAAAGCATATGTCTGGAGGAGGAAATGGATGAATTAATCCCCTAATCACAAAAGATAACTAGTGCCATGCGGTGTTTTTCAAAGTGTGTGCGCTTTACCTTGCTCTCCGCTGGCTGGTTTAGCTCCTATTCCACCGCTGCTGCCTTTGCCCCAGCTGCCCCACATGCCTTTGCCACCTGGAGCAAGCAGCTGATTGTTGAAGTCCAGTGCGCCAGGCTATAGGGACAAATGGGAAAAATGAAGGCTACTCCAAGTTTCACGAGCTTAAATTGCATATGTTTTATGCAAGAATGCTAAAATGAAATATAAAAAATGCCACAATGCATTGAAATCAATATGAAGATGAAAACAACAACTGTAGACTCAGTACGTATGAGTGAGTGGGTTCATTAACTGAGCATCAAGAAACTACAAAACGTTAAAAAAAAAAAAAAAACTCAATCTTAAAAAGTAAAAACCTATATTTAAGTCTGCTCCAGACCTTTAACACCTTGAGTGTCTTTATATAGCCACAATACCTGTAATAATAGGTATACCTATAAGAAACCCATCTTCACTCTCTGAAACCAATGGTTTTCAAACCTCTTCCCTGGCACCCAGAATAACACTCATTTTCTATCCACCCAAGTGGGTAATTGTATACACCCTACAGGTTTCCCAGGTTTAGAATGTTTCCTGATTAGATAGCTAGAATTAACATCAGAAGGGCTTTGCGTCCCCACAGACCATGATTGAGAGCTAAAGCTGTGAACAGCCAAGATTTCAGCTGAGACTGGCAGTGGAAACACCTGTGATGAACTCGGTCGCACCTTTGTGATCTTGCTAAGGCGGGAGGTATCGATAGGTCTGTTCTTGGTAGAGATGGGCACCGTGTTCCACCCTTCATCCTGAGGCTGGCTACCCCGGCTGCCTCCTGGAGTGTGTGGCCCTCGGCCACCCATGCTCCCTCCCATCCTTCCTCCTCCATCCTTCTTTGAGAGGAGCTGCTGCTGGACCTTGATCTGCTCCCGGTGTTCCTCCATCTCTGCCTCCTTGTGGATTTGGTCAATTGTTTTAGGGCCCTGGTCTCCTCTGCGAGGCACCCAGTTACTCTACAGAGCAGAGGTTGGGGAAGGTAAAAACGTTATTTCAAACTATACTATATTTCAAGAGAGGAATGAATAAAGAGGGAGCAAGTGCTATAGAGACCCAGATACACATTAATGAATAACAGTACTCCCTGCTGCACCCAACAAACATCCTGTTGGATACATTTACATTTTTAATCTCTCCAAACTACTCAACTTCAGTTTTATGCACGTGTCATTGTATGCCGGCATCCTGAACATAAATGCAAGTGACAATGCCTGTTGATGAGTACTGATATACTAAATCAGCTGCTTAAACTGCTACTGTTAATCAGTGATGTTTTGCTCGCACTTATTAATTTGGCATTACTTGTGCTTGCACTGTTTTGTATTGTCTGCTGGATTTTTTTGCTCATTTGTAATGCCCTTTGCTCATTCTATAAATTTGAAATTGATGAAAAGCAAAATCAAGTCAAATAGAGAGGGAGGGAGGAAAAGGAAAGGGTTGAAAAAACGGGGAATTCAACCCTACCCTTCTGAGGTCCAGGACGTCCTGCAGCATGAAGCGAATTCTGGATGAGGTCTTTCTCTCCTTGATGATTTTGTCCATCTGGTTAAAATACTGATCCATGCGTGGCTGGAAGAGACACAAAGACAAATGTTGCTAAGCCTTGGCCATAAAATGTCAAAATGTATGTCAGTAAATGTGTAAGAGGGATTTTTTTTTCTTTTTTTTGCATAGAGAACAGTCTCCTCAGTTCCTCAATCCCATCATTAATAATCAGTGGCCCAGACACGTGGCACATAAAATAAGTCATCACTGGAGACACTTCACTGTGCATTTTCTAGAGACATCATTCACTTCCCATGACAATTCACCCTAAATATATACATGTCTAAGGACACCTTGGTTACCTTGGCCTTCTCAAAGTCCAGGTCCTTGCCAATTGTGGACAGTAGCCTGCAGAGGCATTCCAGTGACTCCTCATCGTGATTCTTCAATAGTTTCACCACACAGTCATGCATGATGGCCTCTGTCAGCATCTTCAGCTTGAACAGCTCACCTATGAACTTGATGTTACCCAGTGAACGTCGGCGGGCCTTGTCCCTAGCCTCCTCCAGCTCCACCTTCAGGCGCTCACTTTCCTCCTCCTGAGGAAAGATGCACGTTAACATGAGTGCTCTGTGTCGGGGAGATAGCTGATCATTTTCATCAAAACAGATGACACAAAAACAGAAAAACACACACAAAAAAAAAAAAAACAGGGTGGCTGTGACAGTAATATACAGAACACATTTCTTACGTCTTTTGCAGCCTCCAACTCCTTTTGCTTCTTCTCCAAGATCTCGTCGTCATCCTGGTCCTTCTCAAACTCCTTCTGGCAGCGGTTAAGCAGCAGCTTGCGGAAGTTCACAGTGGATCCTAACTTCTTATCTGTGGTGGGGACTTTCAACTGAAGGAGGAAACAACACATGAGTCTCAACACATTTTTCCTTGCCTCTCTAGTGTTTGTGATGGGGTTGGTTGCTGCAGTTTACTGCTGCAAGAATTGACAAATTCATGGTACTCCATGGTGTGTTGATTTTTTTAGATGCCTTATCAACTCACTTCGAAGGAGTTTATCTTTACTGATATGGCCCACTGCATCAGTACAGTACTGGACAAAATCCCTGATATCAGAACTGGTGCATCCCTGCATAAATTCAAAATTAATTTGAAATTGTGCACCAAAACTGTCTATTTTTAAAGCTAAATACACAGTGCTCAAAACCAATAATCGTCTCACAAGTTTTCTGTTTGTATCCAACAAACACAAAGACTACATGGTAACAGATTATAAACCCCTTTAACAAGGAAAAAAAAAAATCAACGCTGGATTTTGCTGACAAACTGGCTTTTGTGCTAAATTAAAAGGAGATACTTCAAAAAGATGTTTTTCTGATACCTTATGTGGCATGTTATGCTATGTTACAAAGATTTAGTCATCAAAAACGGCTATACATCACACATCCAGGCTATTTCAAGCTGAGAGGCTTGAAATAAGTTTAACTTCATTTGCCTTACTGCACTCTGAAAGAAAGATTTTAAAATTGTAAATAAAACTTCTATAGATGGCGCTGTCTTAAACAGCTGATCGGTATAAACAAACACTTTTGACATATTTCCAGTAGTATCCTTTTGCTTGCTTCTGTTTGAAAAGGGATAATCAAAAAACTGAGTACTGTCAAAGTACAGGCTCAGCAGGCAGAGCCTGACCACTCAAACAGGCTGACACAGGCACTTTTATTGTATACTCTGTATTCAGCATGCAAATTCAAGATTAATATTTAAAATAAAACATCTAACACACATATGAGTGACTTACCGCTATAAGGCAGCGGCACATGTTGGCATAGGCCACAGAGAAGTTGGGTTCGGAGATGGCCTTCTCAAAGATGAGGTCGATGACTCCCTTTAGCCTCTCCTCTGTGTCGATTGTTAGCTCAGTCACCTGTTTCATCAGCTGCTGGAACATCTGCGGGGTCAGTTTGTTGAGGATGCTGCGCACACGCTTGAACAGCTCCTGAGTCTTGATGTGCTCTGGGTCATCTTCCTCAGACTCTTCTGGTGCACGGTTACGGGTAGACTTCTTCACAGAGGGCTTCCAGGCCTTCTCAGCCTTGTTGAGCTGCACGTCATCGTTGAGGGACATGCTGGTAATGATCTTTCTGGGTTCTTTCCTCTGGCCCTGTTGGGAGCGACGTGGCCCGGGGGGCTGCAGGGAAGGCAAATTTGGAGATGTTAGTGAGGTGAAGCAGATAACGAGGATCATTAACAGGAACAGTCCAACTACTGATAAGTGACTAACCCTGTCCCATTTGAACCACTTCATTACTTCTCATTAGGGCTTTGCAATATAGACAAAATTGGTATCATGTTAATGTTTTTAGAAAGCTGATATCAAAAAATGAATATCAAATTGAATACGCAATTATATCTGCTAACATCTGCAAAATCACATACTAAATAAACCAGTATCACATATAATTACATTACAATATAATGATTCAGCAGAGACAAGAAACAGGATCTGTCCTTCAATGAGTAAACTCTCTCCTCATGGGGAGAAAGGAAACACATATATACACACACACACACACACACACACACACACACACACACACACACACACACACACACACACACACACACACACACACACACACACACACACACACACACACACACACACACACACACACACACACACACACACACACACACACAGCCACTTACTGGGCCCCTTGGTCCTCCTGCTGACCTGCTCCCAAGGTTCCCCAAGTATGAGGGAGTAAAATCTGGACCGACGTTCATCAGACGAGCTGGGTCAGCTGGACGCAGAGGAGTCTTATTTGCCTACAGGGATGGTGAGTGATAAAATGACCTCCTTTAATATACAAAACCTGGTGTGCAAATGATGCCACTAACCAACCTAACAAATGCAATAATCAGCATATTTCTATGAACATACTTGTTTTCACATAACACAAGGACTGTATAAATTTGAAGTCCATATCTTGTATCAGAATTTGTATTACTTTTAAGAAAGCCAGTTTGTTCTAATTATTATGCACTTTTATGTAGGACTGATCCAAATCTAATCAGATCATCTATAATTCTAACCTGTAACCTGTAACTATGAAGTTTCTATCATCTATTGTTCTGAGTTATTCCAACTATAAAAATCTGCCTAAAAATAAATGCTATGCATAATGATGTGTTTTGAACATGTGTAAAGGTGGTATTATTCTGACTGTGCTATTTCCTTTCAATATTGTATTAGTGGAAATGTTATACTTTAAAATTACTAATGATTAAAATACCCTCCCTGTTAAATGTAATAGACAGAATTTAGAGATACTGAGCATCATAAATCACAATAATAAATGCAGTTTGAGCCCTATTCCAGACAGACGTTATGCAACTGCAAATACTAACAGCTCAGTCGTTGTCCCCTCCAGAATGACACAGTGTTCAACATGTCACCCACCTTGTCCAGCACAACATCACTGATGACAGGCAGGCCCTCTGGTTTGTGCATACTAGCGCTGATAAACTGGAAGCCCAGCAGGAATTCTCTGTCGTACCGCTTCTTCTCCTCTGGGTTAATCGGCTTCCATTGTTCTGGGAGATGTGTGAGACATGCACAGGATTTAATGCGGTGTGCGGTATTTTATTGCCCTCCTTTGTCCCCCATGCCCCTTCTTCACGGGGAGATGAGAAAATGCACTTGTGGTAATAGTCGCTCAAATGGTATGTGTTAACATTTGACTGTAGAGATGTCTAGAGCCATTATCAGAGATGGGTACTGGAACCTGGTCAAGGCATTTAAGTAATTGGATTGGCTACAAAATGCCTGATCCATGTGTTTTCCCTATTGTGCCCAATTTATGTCAACTGTCAAAAGACCAAGTGTTGCAAATTGTCATATTCGACAACTGGTTACAGTAAACAAAATGAATGAGGAGAGAAGCTTGGTATAGTTATGTTGGCCGGGTGCAGTTATTTCACTTTGCCAAATTTAATGTATTAATGTTTATATTATGACCATGAGAGGAAAAAGCCATGGCATAGGTATATTTTCTGAGAGCAAAGCAGACACTCAATGCTGAATGACTAATTAGGATTGGAATAAAAAAAAATAAAAAAAAATCTGTATATCCTTAACAAAAAAAAAAAAAAAAACCTGCATCAGAGAATTCTTATCATGCCTCACCTTCTTTGTACTGGTATTTCTGCTCGGTGGGCTCAGGTGTGGTTTTAGGCTTGCTAGGTTCTGCATTCTGCTTGTCCTCTTTCTCTTCCCAGGTCTCATCTGCAACCTCAGAGGGAGGGGCAGCTGGGGCGGCAGGGACAGAGTCAGCCTGAGTGGAAGAGGGTTCAGAGGCAGTCTTGTCCTCCTGTTCCTGGAGGGAGGAAAACAGGACAATAAGTCTGAAAAACTATATCATAATAACCCATTTTCTATTCACTGTGGATGGGACTTGTGAAACCAAATATGCGTCACAGGAATTAATTGTTAGGGCTCAGACTTTAACACTGTGTGCTTTGTGTGTGTTTCTGTTATCTTTCATCAAAATGCTCCCATCTAGACTGATACACACCTCTTTGAAGGCATCCGGGAGGTCTCCACTGGCCTCCTTCTTGTTAAGCTCTTTCATGTTCCTCATCTTTGGCACAGACACAGCAGCTTCACGGCACAGATATGATGCTCACATTAAAATCTTTAATAAAAAACAGCTTGAAACACTCACAAAATGTATGTAAAACTGGACTCTATCCTACCTTGCATAGTAGATTCCTCTGCGGGGCAGCTGACAGAGGCAGAGGGGTCATCCTCACCTTTCTCTTTCTCTTCTTCCAGTTTCTTCTCCTCCTTCTGATCCTGGGCTGGCATTGCCATAGTAGCCACGGATGTGGTTTCCTGAGATTGAGAGGTGTCTGACTTGGCGACAGGTGTAATGTCTGGAAATGCCATATCCTCAGACAGTTCATCAGTGTCCTGAGGAAGGCCATTGGAGAGAAGAGGCTCTGCTGTGTGAGCCGGTGTGGGTTTGGCCTCAGGGGCAGAGCTGGGGGCAGGATTCTGGGTCAGTGGAGCAGCAGGTTCCTGTGCAGAGACTGGAAGCTTGACAACAGACTCAGAGGAGGCTTCTGCCGCTGCCTTTGTAGCTAGACTAGCAGCTTCTTCAACCGCCATGGGAGGAGGGGTCTCTGTCTTTGTGACCTCAACTGCAGGCTCTGGTTCCGACTTGGTTGTGGCCACCGGATCCTCCTTTTCCAATTTCTTCACCTCCTCCACTTTCTTCTCTGGTGCCTTCTCAGCTGCTACTGGAGCAATCTGTGGATCCTCCTCTTTGGCAGGGATCTCTTTTGCTGCTGATGTCACAGCCGGGCCAACAGGAGCATCTACTGTGTCACCTACTTTAGCTACTGTATCTGCAAGAGGAGGGGTGCAGACTGCAGCAGGAGGGAGGGAAGACGGAGGCTGCTGGTCCTCTGCCAGCGGGGTCGGCACCTCAATAACTGGCACAGAGGCCACACATTGTGTGGCCAACTCTGTGGGCGAAACCGTCTGGCTGTCCATTTCCTGTTTGGCCTCGACCACAGGTTCTGGGTTCTCTGTGGCAGGAGGAGGTGGGGTTTCAGCTGTGGGCGGAGGAGGTGGGGTTTCAGCTGTAGCAGCAGGTTCCATGTTTTCATCTGGGAGGTAAAAAAGGTTAAAGGATGAAACAATAAGCCAGATGAGGGGCTATTTCATGTTTTTGGCAAACTAGATCTGAGAAGAGGTATTCACCTGTTCTTGTCACCGCAGTGACAGGTTGTGTAACTTCACCGTTGGTCTGGGTAGCTGCTCCATCTGATATGGAGGCCTGCAAACACAAACAGTTTGAGTATTTAGAGCTTTGGTACCATTGCTTTAAAGTAACTAAGTAGCCCACAAGAAAGCCACATCTGAAAATGCTAGCACATAGAATTTTGTTTATATTCTCTACATATTTATATAACTTATTTAATGAAACCTGTGCCCATGGTGTGTTGTGTTGACTGTGAAAAGCTCGGATGTAAACATACAATCAACCATGAAAAAAACAAAGACATTTTCCAAAAAGGCAACACAACCAGTTGTGTGATATATTAGACCAAATGAAGTAAGATGCTGGGGGCCCATGTGGCCCAAGTTTCACTAGTTTGGCTAGCAAGCCTGAGCACACTGCAGCGGCACATCTCCAGAGGCGAGTCGTTTTGTTCAAACAAACCAAACGCATATAGTTTCCACAGCAAGTACACTGGCTGGTTTAGTTAAAAATTTAACTTAACTCCAGTACCCATCTGATTTAAAACATAAATGAATAAATAAATAAAACCCAAGACATTAAACTGAAAATCCAATGACACTGTGTTACAGTCTTAGAAATGCCAGCATTCTCAGATAAGCCAACAACCAGTGTGGATGAAATTATTGTTTAATGCATCAGCTGCAACCTTTCTATCAAACTGGAGTTTGGACATTTAAAACCCGTTCTGTTCTTTGCTTCTGTTCTTCTTGTAAGAGTGAATCACTTTTGTATGAGGGCTACATATACTAACACAGAGAAGACAATGACTGTAGACTTCATCATTACTTTATATGGTTGGGCAGTGTGCACTGAATTGGCACATGACGATGTCCACAGTGAAACATTGTGAGGGACAATGGTATGGCTGTCCGGGGGTTGGGGGATGGGCACAGTTATCAGGGATCCATACTAACTTTTTCAAATGATGATTAATGCATTTTTACTTAAATATTTGCTTTACTTTTAAAAAAGTACTGATATTAGTAACTTTAATTATTTATATTTATTATAAACTCTGTAGAATTAGGGTTCGAAGTTAAACAGGTCATACTTCCGACCTTCACTATTTTAAATTGCTGAGGAAACAATTCTCTCTTTCAAACAGCTGTATTTATTCAGGTTTCTTTCCAAAAACAAAAGAGATTACATATGTATGCCTTATGATAACGTAATAAATTACCTTTGCTCAATACTCATTCTTACTGAATACAGCTTGAGCGCATCATAGCGTATGTGTAACAGAACTCACTATAACTTAACAGTAACGAGGAGTGTTATCGCTTGCAGTTTTGATGAAGTCATAGCTTAGTGAGACCCGGGACTCACTCAACTCAGAGCCGGTTATGATCCTCATCCCTGTTCAGTTCTGCACTTGTAAGATGAGTCCTGTAAGATGTAGTTCTCGTGTGTGTCATTTTCAACAGTGCCTCGTTAAATAGCACAAGCGGTATTACTGCTGGCATGACAGAGGCAATGATCACTACCATGGCAACATTTCAATATGAGGCTTTGCTGTATCTATTTTTTCATACTTTCCAGCCATTTCACCGGGTGATATATGGTATATGACTGTATTTATGTTGAAAAAAAAAAAGTAAAAGCTGAGATGCTGGTGATAGAAGTCATAGTAACATGTATGACATTGTCTACCCTGCAATGCTGTGTTTAACATGCAATTAGCCCACTTAGTCAAGTCTTGCTGTGCTTAAATCATAGGATAGTTAGGAAATAAGCGCCCTTTGTCCATAGATTCTGCATACCTTGCTAGAGGACCCAACGACACTGTGTCCACCCTACATCCCAATGATGGCGGCATTAGTTGCTGGCTGAGCATTGATGTGACGGTGGGCTCACCTTTATCATCGAAACTAAACCCAAAATAATCCCAAACAGGGGCCAAAGGCATTTTTCTTTACTAGTCCTTTAACATTATCTCAACCACTTGCAGGTGACATCTTTCTAAGGTCAGCTGCCTGTTCCACCAGTAGAGACTAATGTCTGGTAGCGCATGAACATGTGCACTGTAATACATCACCTCAATACAGCATCTCTTTCTCAGTTTAAAAGGAAGAGTTGTGTCTGTATTGTTGATGGTATTGAAAGTCATACCTTCAGCATCTCTAAATACTCTGGTATACTGTAATATCTTGACACTGTGTGAGCCTCTTTAGAATCATATTTTTATGGGTCTTGCACCTCAGTCGACTACAGGGATGGCCAATGATAAGGCCTACTAACAGTAACAGCAAGACACTGAGCTGTAGTCAGCCCCAGCAGTGGAAAAAAACTGGTTGTAGCTGATCCAGATCCACAGTCCTTTCAATTCATCATTTTCTATGTGGCATGCAAATGATAAGAACATCCCCAAATTCCCCTTTCATCCTTTCAAGGGTCCAGGGCTGACTTTAGGCATTGCCTAAAAGGTCCACTGTATTTCACTAATGATGAGAAAGCAACCCCACTTGGATGGAATGCCTTGAAAACTGAAGTTCAAGGGAATATAGTCAACCTACCAGCAGCAGTGCTGGCACAATGCAGATCGATATAACAGATAGGGTGTATATTTCAAATCAAATTCCTCAGTTTTCCATCAATTTCAGGAAAAAACTGCAAAAGCTTTAATATAATACTTTTGATATAAAATTATCTCATAATTACAAAACTGTGATAACGTAATTTATCCCTTAACATTATAACTGTACCATCAAAATCTCAAACTGGTGCATCCCTACCACAGGATGGCCTCAGGGTGAATAACTCAAAAACAAAGACTAAAAACCTGTCCTGCACCACCAAACAAGAGTAAATGTAACACAAACAAGTGACATTATAATTACAAGTTACATAAAATCAATAATTTTGGCATGACAGTATTTAAACAAGTGACGTGGGCTCTTGAGAACATATGAAGGTCACATTAGCACATGAATTAGGCAGAAGAACCCCAAAAAGACTGATGTCTTACCTGTGGGGGAGTTGGTGTGGAGGTGGACCTTCCACCTGACATTATTTCCTCTGTGATATCGCGCCCACCCTGATTGGGATCTCGTATTGTGATCTATCGGAACAAAAGGCAAGTGTTAGCTAAGTTTCCACTTTGCAACACCTGCCCTATAATAAAATACTCAGTGTCACTGTCCTCTCAACACTGATCTATAGCCAAAACCCATCATAATGAGTGCCATTGTTATTTTGAGGTAAAAGGGAAAGTTCCACATTGAGCAGACAATACAGTTTCTCTCCATTCAATTCTTTTGACCCCAGACAAGAGGTGGCATCCGCTACCCTTTGTTGTGACACACTACCGGTTTGCGTTCCCTCTTGGGTGGGCCTTGTGGCTGCACCGGTGGTTGCTGAGGAGGCGGAGCTTGTTGCTGCTGCTGGGCGGGGTTGATCATGACTGGCGCAGGCTGGACAGATGGCGAGTATTGGGGCTGAGCTGGATAGTATGCGCCTGCTGTATGGGGAAAACAGAAAAAAAGGCACTGATGAAAAAAAAAAAACGAGCACACCATGATGAAAGTTGTAGCTTCACACTAAAATGACTGTCCATCCAGGATTCAGAGATTTTTCTTCTGCAGTTGTGACTGAAAGTTCTTAGGAGGCCATGTAATTCAGAGAAATTGCATGGCAAATATGATGGGATATCCAGAGTGTAGCTGGTGTTCAGGTACAGGAAGGACATCAAGATGAAGCTTCAAAGATTTGCTGGTTGATAAGTGACAAGACAAATTGTCAAAATCGGTCAATTTGGCACTTTTTGGCAACTGTTTACTTGGGAAGTAACACACTGCAATCACAAAACTGAGAATTCCTGTTGGGACCGAAATGGAGATACAAAAAACAACAACAACAACAACAGACCAGAACAAAAACTAAAAAAAATAATAAATCAAAGTCCACACCAAGACCCTATGTAAGATCTACATAGCAAGATATGCACAGACAAATACAAACTCATACACGTATAGAACACCAAAGTTCAGTTGTAATTCTAAAACTGTATGAGCAGGCAAACACCATCGGACATAAAGTGGTGCCACACAGATTCTTGCCACTGAAGCCTGCTGGCCAACATAAAGCACACACACTACTCACCGGGGTAGCGCTGGGAGGTGAGAGGAGCACCATGGAGAGAGAGACGCCCGTTCTCTCGCCCGCCCCCTCTCCCCCCACCACCCCGCCTCTCCCTCGCAGCAAGAGAGGGCTCTGAACCAACGCCGCAAAGGAGAGGAAGGGAATAAGGGACGGGTAAGGGAGGAAAGAGAAGGAGGGAGGGCAGGAAGAGACAGATGCAGAATGAGTTAATGAGAGGACCCAGAGGAAGCAGGGTGTTACGGCTGTGTCAGGTGTGACTGCAGATCGAAAGAACACAGACCAAGCCACAATCAAGCGAGACCTCACACAACTGGCCTGTCACCACATAAAGAGGTGGTCCAACCCAGAGACACACACACACACACACACACACACACACACACACACACACACACACACACACACACACACACACACACACACACCCTGCCAGGCAAAACCAGGACAGATCCAGATATAAATGGATATGGATTAAAACAAGAGGTGTTCATTTTAAATCAAAGTTGAATATGGGTTTCTGTTATCTGTGAAAGCTATCATCCTCTCTGGCTGGTTACCGTCCATGGTTATGGTTGTACTTGGCAGGGGTTGGTCTAGAGCAAAACCTCGTACCATAAGCAGGGTATTCAGCAGGGCTAGTTCCAGGATAGAAGCCTGCCGTGCCACTGGTCACAGGATACTGTTGAGTCGGAGGCATGTACGGGGCACGATACTGCAGAAAAACCACAAAGAGAAAATGAAAGACTTAAGTAGAAGGGCCAAGTTTGGATAACTCAGTTGTGACCGCTTCAAGTCAATCTCTGCTATCTCCTCAGTCTTGGTAATATGCAGCAGCAGATGTAGGTGACTTGAAAGGGCAGATATATATTCCATATATCACCCATTTTCCACCAGAGGAACTGTCCCTGGAGCACAAAACTCTTGAGGAACTAGTAACTCTTACCCCTGTTTGTACTGTAGGAATCAGTTCCTGCAGTGCTCCAGGGGTTGAGTTCCTGAGTCCCAAAATGGTCCCTGTAACAATTTCCTGGGGGCTGCCAGGGTTGAGTTTAAATACTGAACATCCCTGATTGGTTGAACATATCATGCAAGCAGCCCAAAAGGGGGATATTGAAATAATTAAGTTTGTAAACAAGCGAAAAACATACTGTTGTCACTGTTTGGGACAGCATGCCATGACATAACTGAGTTCCATTACTGCATGTAAAAACAGGTTAGCTTTTGCTTTGCTAGCATCCTGAAGTTCACATTTTTAACCTCCCCGCATCTCCTCTCCAACGCCAAATGCAGCATCACAGCAGTGCTGTATAATGATCATAAACATAAACAGCATACAGAATGACTAGACACCACCATATTTGCATAAAGTTCACCATTCCGAGAGTGTGGTGGTAACACAAGAGCTTTGGGTGCTTGCTTTACCCCAGAGCCCTCTTTCAAGAGCAAGACACAGGAACCCTGGCCTTATTACTTTTTTGTGGAAAGGGAGCATAGGTGTTGTAATTAGCTGATGATTATAAACATGAACCAACCTGTCCAGAAGGGATGAAGTAGCCCTGAGGGGACCCAGCAAAGGACAGCTGCTGCTGGGGAATCATCATCATCGTCTGGGAGCCAGGTGGGTAGAGATGAGGGGGTCCTACAGGTCGTGGGCCACTACTGGTCTGGACCCTAGGAGCACTGGTGGGCACTGCCGGCCGGTTCTGATAGTAACCCTAAAGGGCAGACAAGAGGGCACGGGGGAAAAAAATAAATGAACAGTCAATCAGTTGAATCTCTTTTGGCCTAAATAATCCTAATACTTTGTGTGTGCAAACACTGGAAATTACAACATAGTATGGTTAAGTCCTAATAAGCACTATGTTTGGAACAGGGCTGGATGATATGGACAAAATCAAATATCACATCATTTTTGACGAAATACCTTGTATTTTGTTTACTATTGAATTGAAAATTTGTAAAGGTTCCAAATAAAGGGAGAAAAGTAAAATATATTTAAGTACCTTTTATTTCTCAAGTATGTAGTTCAAAATGTAATAAGAAATAGGCCTCTTCATGTGGCCTTTTTATATATACTATTTATTCATATAATTTACTGAAGATGTGCTATATATTAATATATATTCTTATCGAGATGTGAAATGACCTATATTGGGATATGAGATCATATCGCACAGCCATAATTGTGACACTACTGTCACACTATTGGATGACTATTGGTCCTTTCATAAAATATTTACAGGAGTTTTCATACACAATTATTAGTAATGTGCACATGATGACAAAGCAGATTTAGGCAAATAACAGAACAGTTACAACAATGTATTAAGTTGAGAAAACTGCATCTCTTTAATGTAATGCAGTCTAATCTGCATATCTAATTTCATATCATGATACTGATATAATATTGATAATACTGCCCAGCCCTGGTTGGGAATGTGGTGGTGTCTTCACAGGGTGTATATTTGCTGAAAGCAGTGCACTCACAGCAACTGCCAGTGTGTGCGGCAGGTTCAGTTCTTGGGTTACACTTGGTCTAAACTGTATTGAATTTCAGTTCTCCCTACCCCAATGAGATTAGCCAAAGATAAGAGGGAGCAGGAGGGAGGAATTGAAAAGCTGTTACCTGTAATGCTCTGTATCCACCCTTCAGCCGCACAACATATGAGCAGAGAGCAAGAGAGGGAGTGAAATAAAGGTGAAATTGAGGACAAGAGAGAATGTGGAAGGTTGAGATGACAAGACGCAAGGTGGACGAGTGTGAAAGCAGCAGGCTATCACTCAGCCATGAACAGTAAGCTCAAACAACAAGAGCTGCACATGCACTTCAATAACAGAGTTAAGTGTAATAAGTTGCTGAAGTTAAAAAAAAAAAAAAAAAAAATCCAGGCAGGACTACCTATCTAGTGGTTTAATTAAAGTATTTTTGTTGTCATAGCCTAATCAGTACTGTGATTACACAACTAATCTTGAATTGGTGTGTTAAATGTTTGCTTATTCTTACAAAAAATGTCACCAGTAAAGAAGTGAAAAAGGCTATTGCATTGTACACAAATGTTGCACAAATGTGTGCAAAAATAATGTACAATTTTGGGGGATCTCAGTTATAGTTTCTCCTTGAACCCTTGGACTGAATGCATGCACTACACTGGCGAAACAGAGGGAATTTGAAGAAATGTGAACAGTGTTAGTACCTGTTGGTGTAAAGCACGGGGCCCTGCAGCAAACTGGGAGGACAGCAAAAGAGAGGAAAGAAGTCAAGACTGACAGCCAGAGAGAAAGGAAGAGCAAACAGGCCTTCATACACACACACACACAATTTGAACCTAAGCACTGGAGACGGCCTTGTCAGAGAATCTATGTGAAAGAACAGGGATGGGTGGGCAGGTCTTGGATCAAGCAAGACATATATACTTTGATCGTGACAGCAAAAGTGGACAGAAAGAAAAAAAAAAACATGCAGTGAACAATACCTGTCTTGGTTGTGGTGCAGAGTTCATTTGTGGAGGTGGGGTGGCAAATACAAGAGAAGGGGGCTGTCCCGGGGCATAGGCAGCCTTGAGAGGGAAGAAGGGATTAAAAATAATTGTTAGACAACTTCATGCAAATTGTAACCTGTAAATCAAGCTGGATCCTATCCTGTCACTGGTTCTCACCTGTGTCAATCCAGGGGAAGGGGCAGGATGTGGGACAGAGGTGGGTCCCGTTATAGGCTGCGGTGGTTTGTTCATTTCACGTGCTTTTGTGGTTCTGCATTAGGGTGGCGCTGCCTTGCCAGCCTATCTAAAGAGGAAAGAGATACAAAGAACTAAGAATCAGCCATACTGCAACTGAAAGGCAATGAGTTTAAGCTGATTAGATAAAACTTTTCCTTAAGTGAAGATCTTTGGTGACAGACAGTAGTGTGGTATAATGTCTGAATTTGACAGCCATGCCGGATAGATATCACGCAATTTTGCCCTCAAGCCTAATATTTGAGTGAGGACTAAATCTAACCAAGCAGTGAGGGTGTGGTCTATGTTTCCTCCTATGATAACAGGGACAGACACCCTCCCACAGTTTTGTTCCACTGCATACTGCAGTGAAAGGCATGCAGGCTTTAGGAACTGTGTCACTGTCCTTTACAAATTCCTCGCTCAACTTCAACCTTCATGCAATCATGTGTTGCGAACATCTACTCTGACAAGTCACTCATTCGTGCAGACACAGGGCTGAGATGGTTAAGTAGCTTGAAAAAGAGTATATCTTAGCAACAATCGGTGCAAACCCAAATTCAGCTCAGCCACTCATTGACTGAACAGAATGGGTCAATAAAAAAAAAAAAAAGCATGTCCCCCATTAACACCAACAAAGCAAAGCAGCAACATTATTTTTCTTTCAAATAGTGACCCAATACTAACTGAGCTGTTTTTATGTTCAATTCCCTGCACAAAACTGACTACTATAAAGTCACTTGGACTGGCCTGTTTTTGAGGGAGTTTAGGAAAATGGATACCTCGGGTCAAAGTTCATTTACTGTGTTACCAATGGCTTCCATGCCCCTGCTAATGCTAGCTATGTCTGAGAAGAATCAACCGCCGGTCACGTTAAATCAACATGCATTCCGGATGCAGGCAATATTAAAACCATAAAGCTTAATGATGTCCGAGTTTACACGAGTGCCAAATACAGCATGCCATAGTTAATACAACAGCTCAGACAAACATGATCAAATCGCAAGACGTGTCACACCATCCACCTGCTGAGACGGTGCGTTAACATTAGCCATCGTTAGCTGCTTGCTAGTGCCATGCTGTCTTGAGACAGAGCATCCATGTAGCCTACAAATCTACCATATGGCTCAACCGGCGATGGGTTCATTAATTATGTCGGGAGAGCAATTTAGAAAATGTCAGAGTATTTATGACGTGACAAGTCAAACTGCGTCTCGTTGCATCCCGTTATGGGACGATAGGTATTTTTTTTTTTTTTACTGGCCCGCTAGCTCGATTCCTCGCAGGTTAAGTTAACCTAGCTAGCCGACAGTCGGGCGACGTGTCCCACAGTCACTGACATTAAGCTTAGTTTCGCTACGTGGCTGAACTTCAGGATACCACATTTAAACTGGCGTGAACACACAATGATGGTTCTTCTTAGTTTATGCCAATGCCCTTTCAAAAAAAAAAAAAATAAAATAAAGCACCCAAAAATACAAAAAATAAAAATTAAGTCAGGCCGAGCTGAAACACTGCAATACTTGATACCGATTTGTAGGTTAGTTGAGATAACTTTGACGTTAGCCTTAATGCTAGCTCCCACCAGGTCCCTCAACGAGTATTTAATTACAGGCCCAGGCAGACACTCAACAAGCAAATGAATTCAGTAACTTGACGTGTAATGGGGCTAAAAAGCTAGTGAGCTCTTGATTTTTCAAGTTCAACAGTTATCTCCGGTTGCGCCGTTATATTTAGCTGTTGACATCGCTGCGATGCCACTACACTTTGGCGTTTGGAAATTAGCGTTAACGTTACACATCTAAAACACAGGACCCGCTGGTTATTACCTCGTGAAAACCACGGATAACCAGATGAAGATTAGCCGTGACAAAGCTGGCTGTCAGTCAACGCTGAACAAACAGCCCGAGCAGTAAATAATGTTGACAAGTTCATGTACTCACTTTAATAACCTGCTTTCACTCTTTCAAATCATTTAACTGGCTGTTTTAAGCGACTCGCCGTGGTCTTCAGGACGAAATTAGCTAGCTAAGGTTAACTAACCTTGTGTGCAGAATGACAGCCGGCAGGGCCTCCTCAGCCAGATAGCTAACGTTAGCTAGTGTGCCTTTAACAAAAACTGCAGCCAAGCCTGAGTGAGCTGGAGAGCTAGCCTCATCAACGACTAAGGTGTTATTCTTACCGGGAATCAATAATGCCTGTGTGGTTAGATTGGAAGACGGGGAATCAGCCACTGAAGCCCTATCTTCTGTTAAAGAAAACAGAGGTGTTGTTTTCTTGTCCTTTACTCCAAAAGGAAAGTGATGCCCTTCTTAGCTATTGACTTAGCGAGCTAGCTAGCTAGCTGGCAGATGGAGTGAGTGCTACTACTGTCACTTGCTATTTAAATCCCCGGAGCGTGCAAAAGTGACAATACACAAAATCAATATAGCACTTCAGGAGCACTATTGGCAACTCCGATGGCCCCGAAAAAAGCCTCTGGACCGGAGGTCCATGATCAAGGCGTCGATGGTGACGGATTGCCGGTGAGGTATGTACACAACGGGCGTTTCAGTAGGCTTACAGCGAGGCCATAGTGCGATGTTTCTGGTCTGGGGAGCCGGTGCGCCTAGCGAGTCGCATGGTCACTTCCGGGAATATTAAAATTTGATGCCGATTCCTTGGTCATGTGACACGGGAGATTGGAGATTTCATTAGAATCAGAAACACTTAATTGTTATTTATCCATTTATTTATAATTAATTTATCGTCTTAGTTATCATTGTCATTATTGTTATTATTATTATTATTATTAGTAGTAGTAGTAGTAGTAGTAGTAGTAGTAGTAGTAGTAGTAGTAAAATATTTTTTCTCTCTTTTGCACTACTTTATATTTTAATGACTTGATAAAAATTATATATGTATGTATGTATATACATACATATGTGTGTGTGTGTGTGTGTGTGTGTATACATACATACATGTGTGTATATATATATATATATATATATATATGTGTGTGTGTGTGTGTGTGTGTGTGTGTGTGTGTATGTAAAAAAGCCTTTGTTTTATGTATAAATATGTGCATTAATCCTACTTGTGCATTAATGGTAGTTGTAAAAACGTATGTGCATTATGTATAAATATAATTGTTAACAACAACAACAACTACAACAACTACAGAAATAAGAAATTGAGAATATTTTTAAAAAGTATGCTCATATACACCATATATACACATGGTTATTTCACAAGTCCTACAGGTATAAATAATTGCAATTGCTGTTAAATGTTTAAATAAACAGTTTGATGGCGTGCAGGTACGCAGTCCTTTAACTCAGGATATTTGACCCTCCATGGGAGGCGTTAAAAAGCCTGAGGGCCACAGCAAGGAATGACTTCCTGTGTTTCTCTGTGGTGCATCTCGGTGGAATCAGTCTTGCAATGAATGCACTCCTGTGCTTGACCGGTGTGTCATGGAGTGGGTGGGAGACATTGTCCAAGATGCCACGTAGTTTGGACAGCATCCTCCTCTCTGACACCACTGCCATTTTTTCCTATTATCATCATGCCGTAAAAAGCATTCCCTAATGAACAAGCACAATGTAATGTGATGTAATGTATGTGATGCAACTTTATTCAAGGGTGATGGCACAATAATAAATTATTCTACAACTGAAGTCAACGTTACAATGCAATTGCTTAAGAATGCCTTTTAAACTTACATGCCAATGGAATAATGTGCATAGAGTTTTTAAATTGGACTCATTCCATTCTGCTGCTATTTTTTTTCTTACCAATGTTTTTTTCTTAACAATGTCTCATTTTTTTCTGCATGTTTGTCTGTCTGTGTAGAAAGAACTGAGTGCAATAACATATTTAAACGATTCTACCAATCCATCCATTTATAATTATAATTATAACTGATCCACTGTTAGTAGTTACTGATAAACACGGTGCTAGGTCAATATGTCAATATACCTAGTAAATAATATTAGTCAATGACTGCACTTTTTGTGAAGTCATTTCAAACTGTTAAAAAAAAAAAAAAAAAAAAAAAAAAAAAAGATTGCACGGTAGGTTAAATTTAAGCCAAGACATTTTCATTTATAGAGGAAGGGGTTATTTCCATGATTGTTTGCTAATGCTGGAATATTGTGGTGATAGTCTCTCCATATACATTTTCAATAAATGTATGCTTCTTAAATGTATTCTCTTTTTGTAAATATATTCTTCATATTTGGTGACATCCCGAAGACCTGTTTTTTGTTGTTTGTTTTATTTTTCTTCATATATCACGTTGATTCAAAGAGAAAATGCAATAATCCGTACCCAGAACATGAACATGAAAAAGGGCGTGCTTTATTTGAGAAAAGTCAAGGTAAGCATTGATATATGAGGAAGTTACATATCAGCATGATTTGTCACTTAAGAGTTCATTTGTAAATTTTTTTTTGTTGAGCACTGTGAATAAAAAGGATGCAAGTAATGGCTATGTATTTTATAGACAGTTTTTTTTTTTGTTTGTTTGTTTTTGTATTGCTTGAAAATAATCAGAAGCAAAATACACATGTCGTTATTGGGTCCAGTTCAGGAAGGTTATATGAATCATTGTGGGTTGACTGAAGCGCTGTAAATTCAGAAGTCTTCCCAAATCATTGCTGGCAGGAATGGAAAGTGCAGGATTTCTCCAGATCTAATTAAAAGGGAAAGAAAATCATTTAGACATTAGATTTTTGAACATGTGTTTATACTGTGTGTGCATGCGCACGTGTGTGTGTGTGTGTGTGTGTGTGTGTGTGTGTGTGTGTGTGTCTTTTATTTGTGTGAGGGAGGGAAAGGGTCATTCAAAGTTTCTGACAATCAAAAGTATGCTTGTTTAAAAAGTTAATTTGGAGTACTGCTGGATTATTACCTTGATATTCTTGACTGAACCCACAGTAATACAAACCTGACACAGTTTCGGTACAATTCCTGATGGTGTTCATCGCAGTCATGTAGTCAGGTCCCAGGAACTGGTCATAGGTTGTTCCACTTGGTACTTCCTGGAGGCACTTAGTGGAGTCTTTGAAGAGGAGGTTCTTTCCTTCGTCAGACTGGAACATCCTGAATGAAGCATCAGTGCCTTGGTTCCCAAACCTGGTCTAAAAACAAAGAATGAGATTCATTTTTACATTTAATTAATGTCCAACCTATAGTGTTACAGTACTTTGTAATATAACATAATAACACTTAATGCAAACACGCCAAAAGTGACATTTAGTTTAGGACCCAACCTGCTGGTCCTGGAGTATCGTCACCACCTCATTACGTAACTCTGGACGTGTTATCACTGCATGTGCAGGCACTAGGGCTAAGTGACATGTTTCATATGCGGTGATTGGAGCATTAGGGCCATCAGGACAGATCAGCTCATAGTCTGTGGAACGCAAGTTCTTAGCCCAATCTGGACCTGCGCCTGTGACAAAAGGAATGAGAAAGGCTTAATTTTATTGGAAAATGATACTATCATGGAGATGAAAAGCGGTCTATAGCAATCTCTTACCATCACTGTTTTCTGGAACAGTTGTGTGTTTGATGAAGGCAACATCTCCAGATTCATCCACGAGACATCTACATTTATATAGTACATAAAACAGACAAAATGCAATTGCAGATTGCGATGAAGAAGTCACCATAAGCAGTGAGTTCTGGAGGATTATTTAGATTTAATACGCGTTTAAGTGGCTTAGTGGGTTTTGTTTGTGGAATGTAGGGTCAGCTAAAGCAGGATGTAGGTCCTAATTTCACCTAATTTTATTTGTAACACACTTTACATAAAAACAAATCTCAAAGTGCTACAGAAGGCAGTGCAGATAGTTAAAAACAGACAACACAGAGAAAAGGTGAACTGCAGCAACAACATAGAGAAAAGGTGAACTGCAGCTCCTTACCTAAAGGCCCCAGCATAGCCATAGTAGAGCTCGTCACTGTTTGCTCTGCATTCGGCTCCATCTTCCACATCTCTGTTACTGCCAACGCACTGAGAACAAAATGAAGAGTCAGGGTCTGCTCCGGGGGCACAGCCTTGAGGGAAGAACTCATCTGAGGACATAAGGAGGCACGGTCAGCATGGTGGATGTCACACCCCACAGACATGCACCAGAAAAAAATTAATAAACACAGAGCTGCTTACTGAATTTGCAACTTCCAGTCCTCTTGTGGATTTGGCCCATGGGGATGTTCCATCCAGCGGTTTTGCCAATGCCAGTGTGACAAGACCTCTTGCCCCGCAGGGTAGCCCAGGTCACGTTAGAACTCTTCTTCACCACCGCAACAGCATAGTAAGAGGAAGCTGAGCCAGTGAATGAAGCAGTGGATGTAAATAAATGGCAGAAGAGTGGAAACACACAAACTGATGGATCAGAAAACTACAGTTCATAAGAAAAATAGCCATTATAATTGCCCTGACAGGATTAACTGGCTCATCTGTAAAAACTCAAAAGAATAAAATAAGATATTTACCACTTCCATCAGTGCTGCACAATGCTGTGGAAAAGGTTGGAAATGTAGATATTGTTAAAGTTGAACAAAATACAATACAACATGAGGACTTTGTTTGTCTTTGTTTGTTTGTATGCTATATAAGCCTTATACCTTCATTATACTGCTCCACCATGGCAGGGATCAGACCGCACTTCCCAGCTGTATACACCTGTCCTCCGTCCACTGCCATTGCATCAGCCTCTGAACGCTAGAGAAAGTAGCAGGATGATGATGATCAGATGTGCACTTCACCAAATGAACTCCAAGCTAAAAACAGACTCACATATTTTTATCTAAGACTGCTTTACCATAATCTTTTTTCACACATTCTTCCACTGTGGCGGCACTCTCGCATTCAATCTTGGTTTTCTCGTCTTCAACAATGCTTTTGATGCTCCATGCAGCACACTTAGTTGTCTCAGCCTTACCCACAGCACACCATTTAATGGCGCCTGCTGTTGTGCCTGAAGACACGACAATACAAGGAGACAACTATAAGCAAATACTTTGCTGCTTTATCATAGCAGGTTTGTTTGTGTGTTTGTGTGTGCCTTACCTGTCGTCAGAGAACGGATGATGCTCAGGTATTCAGCACCCAAATACAGGAAAGAGTCTATAGTCGAGGGAAGCCGCACCAGCTGTACTGTTGAGTCCTTGAACATCAGGTTTTTAGCTGGGGCATAGTTGTCAGAGGAGAAGAGGTCAAAGCTCTGAAAAACAAAAGATGCCGTATTGTGGAGTTAGTACTGAAATATACTGTGGAACTTTCAAAATCTTAAAGGCATTTTGAGACTTGAAATGTTATCAAGCAATTTCCAGTATGGGTTTATTCTCTCTGTCTGTGAACTGTTTAATCTAGTCCTCACTCGTTGAACTGGATAAATATTTAGCATTATGTATCTGGTTAGCTTATCTTACCAACTCAGTGGTGAGGCTTTTGTAGATGAAATCAGCCAACTCTGTGTCCTTGCGGCTGACCACAGCATGGGCTCGTACCCTGGCCAGGTGGCAGCTCTTGTATTCGTCAACAGGTTTTCTGGTGCCATCCTTGCACAGCAGTTCATAGTTGGCCTTTACTGAGTCTGTGAAAGTGTAACAGAATTAAATTAAGATTCAAATGTTTCTGTGGTATTCATTAATTTATCCAGGGACATTGGATTGAGTCTAGATGCTTCTTTCGGGCCAGCTTTCCAGTTTATACATATGCGTGGGAGCTGCCCAGTACAACCAGTCAATCTCAAAACAGCGAACTTCCAGTCATAAGTTTGCTTCTCTAACTAAGTTGCCACACACTAACCCCCCAAAATAAAAAGACTGAACATTTTTCGAAGTTAATGGTAAAAAGTATTGTTTTAGAGCAAAAGAGTAAGAACTGTTTTAGTCTGTTGCAAATGTTGGACAAATACTTCAAGATTTCATGTATAGCAATAATATCCATAAGTGAGGTTGTTCTTCAGTGTGATTATGAATACAAATGTGATTCACAACATACATGGGTGGTTGACGTGACGTGGCCCTTTTGTTGTCCATAGCATCAAACACAAATCAATAAAAATTCAGTTTGACAAAAAACTTTTTTTCTATTGTTCAGAACATGCTGCTTTATGTGAACAAACTGAACATTCATGCAATTCATTGTTCACATTTTCACAATTTTCAATCAAACACGAAAAAAACCCATATGTTGTGACTGTCCCGAGTGAATTTCACAAAATTTAAAGTTAAATAAAACTAAGAAAAATAGATGTAACTCTCCTCAAAAGGGGACCGAATGATGATACAGATGTTTATTTGTCAGTCTGGGCTTTTCCAAGTCCAGGCAGAATATTCTGAGGCAGCTCTGATCAAAAAGATTTTTTCCTAGAAATTGATATGATAAGGTGTGACACTGTTTTATGATATTTTACAGTCAATTGCTTAATTACTTAGAATTAAAGTTATTTCAGTGTGGGTGGTTGATTTTTAGTGGTTTAATAAATGGCTACAGGAGGACTTTAATATGCATATCATATAGAAGATCTTGTGATACTAACCAGGTACGGTGACATGTTTGACAAAAGCCACATCCCCAGCATCCTCCACCAGACACCTGTTGGGCAGAACCACACAACGCAATTTAGTGTGCTTAGATTATTTACTGTAGGAGAGATCAGGGTGTTTCAGTAACCAGAGGAATTTTCAGAAAAAAATGCATGGGCTTACAATGATATGATATGTTATATCCAGTTTAATAAAGGTGAGTAATGTTCATGGACTTGGACTCACTGGAAGGCTCCTGAGTAATCATAGTAAGGCTCCGAGTGGGATTTTGTGCAGTCCCCCTTGCACTGCGCACACAAATTGGAACCCCGTGTTGCTCCTGGGACACAGCTGGCACTGAAGAATTCACTCACCACTGCAAAACCAAAAAGGTGCATCAGAATGCTTAAGATCAATCACAGGTGTAACTTCTTTACCTGGAGTAGTGCACTATACAGTTAACTGACCTTCCTCCACAGGTCTGTCTTCAGTGCCTGTCCACTGAATTTGACCCATAGACACCAGAGTCCCGATGGGAATGTTCCAACCTGCAGATTTCCCCAACCCGGTGTGGCAGGATCTCTTCCCCTTCAGCTCAGTGATGTTGAATCCACTGTCCTTCTTGACCACAGCAACAGCATAGTAACAGGTGTCTGAATCTGGTCATATGCACATGAGAACAGAGAACAATTACACTTTAAATTTTGTTAATACAAAATGTAAAACTCCCACTCCCTCATCATACGGCCTTGTTTGATTTTAAAAAAAAAAAAAAAAAAAAAAAAAAACTTTGAAATTTAAATACTGGCACTGAAAACAAACACCATTTACTGATATCAGTAAAAGTAACTGAATACTAAACCTACCTTGGCCATAGTCCTCAGCAATAATGGGCTGCAGGTTGAAGTTTTCCAGTCCAGCTACATAGACATCCCCTCCATCCAAAGTGATGGCGTCTGCTTCATCATCCTGTTAGAGAAGCAGATCTTTCACACCTTGCCACCAAACATGATTTGCCATCTTACAGTGGCATTGCATCGTATTGCTCCAACAGCTCATTAATGTATACATACACCATGTTCTGTCAGGAGTCAGATGGACAGTGACAACATTTTGGTCACTGGTAGCCTCTTTATGGAAGACTATGAAAAACAACTTGAGGCAGGTAAGCCTGACAGAATTAAAATAAAATCATATAATGTGAATAGATACTGAGCGTGTCCCTACAAGTGAATATTCTGGACAATAAGCTTACCGCAATTGCCTGGATGCATTCAAGAGAATTTTGCTTGGTCACACAGGAGAAAACAGGGGCTGCAGCTGCAAGGTCCAAACATTTTGCCTGCTCTTGGACCGACTTCATGCACCATCTCACATTAGTGTGGTGTGCCGCAAACCCAGTTGCTGTAAATGATGATAACATTTTGAAAAAAAAATTGACGGTTTGTGCAGAGTTTGTTTGGCTGGAAAAAAAAAAGCCTGTGCAAAAGAAATTTTCACCCAGGCAGCCAAACAGTGCCAAAAGCAGGAGAAGCTTCATGTTGGACAGTGGAGGTCCCAGGGCAAAAAGCAGACTGTCTGGGAGGCAGCCCTGGCTTTTATAGAGAGGCTCTGGGTGCAGTGACTTGGCTGAAAAAAATGACATAGTTTGCTTTGTATTGCACGGCATTAGATGTGTGTGTGTGTGTGTGTGTGTGTGTGTGTGTGTGTGTGTGTGTGTGTGTGTGTGTGTGTGTGCGCGCCTTGTCATACCATTCTTCAGGGAATGGATGACACTCATGTATTCAGCACCCAAATACAGGAAAGAGTCAATTTGTGTGTGTGTGTGTGTGTCTGTGATATTATTTGATAGATATTATTTGAACAAAGAAACAATATCATTTGTAAAAGTCTTGCATCTAATCCAAACTTTTATGGACAATATTAATTTTTGGTTCCCAAATTAATAGAGAACAAAAAAAAAAACAAAAAAAAAACAAAAAAAAAAGGAAAATTCAAATTTTTGAGGCAGACCTGGATACTGATATCTCCATATTGTGTATCATACTTTGATGTTGCTTTTTCTATGAGCCACAATACTGGTGAGATAAAAGGCGTGCTAGCCTGGCTTTGTCCAAAATCAGATTACATTGTAGATCTGGGTCAAATGGTATTTGTACAGCGTCCTCAGGTTTTCTTTAAACACGAGTAATGTTTCTGAAGATGAATAGGCCTATCCATGGTAGGTTGGTTGCCACTAATGGAGAAAAGGTGAATGACCCTGTGCAGGATGGTTATCAGTCACAACAGTCACTGCAAGGGAAAGACAAATGACATTGCTGATGAGGAATTTAATTTACTGATCCAAGAGCGACGTTTACTAAGCCAAGATTACCCAACACAAGAGCCTAAAGTACATGTTGATCTCTAAATGAAGTCAACAACACCTCCTCTGTTGCAATCTGATCTGCGACGATCCCATTTATCAGACGGTTTTCACTGTCAGTGTTGGTTTACACCTGCCATGAGCTGCATTTTAATCATAACTATGGGCATTTCTGGTGCAACTTATGAACACTGGTATTGTTCCAGTGGACAAGAAGGGGTGGTGATGAAATAGCTGGTGATGTGACAAGTCACGTCTCTCTCTCTTTTTCCTGTTAAACCTGTCATGGGGAGGCAAATGGGCAGAAGAAACCCAAGGTCATAACAATTATCTGTCCTTATATCACACTAGTGTTTAATGAGTGAAACTGACTATTAATTTGATGCACGTTTTCCAAATGTCTGCAGGGGAATGACAGAGCACTGTGGCCAAGAGCATGTGTTGGACAAAGTGGGCACCGATGCTTTCAAATATCTAAGTGAAGACTTGGAAAGCGCTTTTGTTGAGATTATATTGTCTTTTTTACTCTGTGCTAGAACATTACAGAAGTCTAAACTGTTGAAACTGAGATTTTAGTCACACCTGTGTGTGTCTACACAGTCATGTGAACTCTTGACCACTGACTCAGCAGTATTGGTGTTACCTCCCACCTAAGCAGTCACTAGAATTTAGTTATCCATGACAAACCTGATTTGTTCTGTGCTGTCAGCATATGTTGACTGTAGATGTTATTGTAACTTAAGAATGTTGACACTGTATTTTTCCTGTAACCAGAGTTACTTCCTAGAAACTGAATAAATGCAGGTATTGTTCCTGCAGATACAAAGGAGATTAGTGTTGCAGGTGATGCAACTTCAAAATTTTTACAAAGTCATGTGTTACTGTAGGAATGAGGAGCCGAAACATAAATCACAATTAAGCCCAAAGAATGCAGAAATGACCCGATATTCAATTTCATTCTGGCTTTTCTGTTATTGTGAAGCAACAGGTATCTTCTGGAGAAGGTTTAAAACATATTTCCAGTAACCATACTGCACCATTTAAATGCTTCTATAAATGGTTCACATCATAAAGTAACACAATCTCCACCAGCCACAATCCCGACAAGACAGAGAACTGCATAAATACTGTCAAAGCTGAAGCCATGGTAAGTCATGATGGCCTCAGTTGGAAAATTCAGAAAGATTTTTCCTTTCTAGGTCAAGGTATTGTTCTACAGCTCTATTTTGAACTGTATGAGGGTGTCCTTGTGGAGGGGCATGTATAAGAGCAGACATTACAAAAGGAACCTGTGACTGAGTTTGAAGTAGCCGTCCCATGTAAAGAAGTCAGTGTTTTTTGTAGTCTTTTACTGTACGCTACCACTTGCCCTGTCCCCTTTTCTCAATGAGCTTGTATAAGTAAGTAGGTAAGGAACAAACAAACAAAATGTATACAGATGCCGTGAGCACCCGTCCTGGGCTTTTCAGATTGTTGGAGAGATCACAGGGAGAGAACCTCACAGTGACAAACAGGGAGCAGTAAAACCACTGTCCTGGGATAACAAATAAAAGTTTCAGACCTTGGAAACTGATAATTAATGTTTGTTTGTTTGTGACACTCATATATCAAATTTACAGCAGCATCAGTGGTGTGTTCATGTGAGTTCTGTGTTCCACTCTAAGAGAGAGAGACAGAAAGCCTAACCAAGGCCACTGACTGCTGTGAGACAGAGAAAACGTGCAGCACCACACTATGCTACATTCATTTGGACATCCAAGTTTTGATATTGTAAGTTTTCAACCAGTGACACTTTTTTAGATTGCCCAAAACTGGGGTGACAGCTGGGGTGGCAAGGTTTTTTTGTAGGGTGACAGCTGCCACCCACAAAAATCTGACATTGCTATGCTGTAAATCTGTAAAACAGAATGGTGGTATTCTTATGTCATGATAATCACTATATAAGCACAACAGGATTATTTATAAACTTTTCCTATTTAGAACAACTTTGCTGCATGCCACATTGAGATAATAGTATTTGTTTTGGTGTTGAGCTGGTGTTGATCATAGGCATTCGTTACACTGACAGTGTCTCTACAGTAACAGATGAGTGTGATCTGTAAAGAATAGAAAAGGGAAAGTGCTCATTTTAGAGGAAATAGTGTAAACATTTAGCTGGAGTTAGTAATAGTGTAGTGCTGAACCAATGACTACTAACCAATGACTCAAGAAGTAAGTATAAGTGAGTATAGGGAAGTTTGAGTCGGTAAATAAATATTTTAAAAGAGAACATAGATGAATTAGCACCTATATTAACAAAGTTTTTCAGTGAAGCAAATGCTTTGGGTTGCCTCCCTGACACGTTCAATGAAGCTCTCATTTCACTGACCCTTAAACAAGATAAGGATTCATTGGACCCTGGTGGCTTCAGACCAATTAGCCTAGTGTATGCTGATTGTAACAAGTTCTGTCTATAAGAAGGATATCTTATTGACAATTATCCATTCAGATCAAGTAGGTTTTATTAAAGGGAGGGCTTCTTCTGACAATCTTAGATGGTGACTTCACTTGATATGGTTAAATCATAATGCTGATACACCAGTTGCTGCCTTCTGGCTTAACACCAAGAAGACATTTGATAGGACTGAATGGAGTTTTTTATTCAGTGATCTTAAAAAAAAAATGTATTTAGTGTCTAAAAAGTTTAGTTCAGGGTTTGGGAGGGGATTTCTTGATTGGATTAAAGTAATTTATATGGAACCTAATGGGCCTATCAGCCTTTTGTGCACACTTATGCCTATACCGTGAAGAACCTCTTGTGGTTGCTGTGAGTCATAGTAGTAATTTAGAATTTTACTTGGTGCTCTTTTTGATACCAATTTCTGTTCAAATAAGCTATACGACTTCCAGCAAAGTGCTACAAATGGCTGGCAAGCTACTGTACTGTATTATGTTTGAATCATAGAGAAATTTAATTTGTAATTTGAGAAGTGTTTGACAATTCAATTAGCTGCTTAGACTTCTCTGAGCTGTGGTCAGCAGCCTGCAGCTCGGAGAAGCGGAGACCCACCTGGCGGAGATCTGCACTCTACTGAATACACTCTTCTAGTTTCCCCATTTTTTGGGCTGTCTAGGGGCAAAAAGCAGGGGGATCCTCTTTCCCCTGTTCTGTTTCAATTATTCTTCCATCCATAAGGAAAGAGGCAAGAATTAAGGGAATGCAGGCAGGTGGAACAGAACATAAATGTTTTCTATCTGGTGATGACATTCTTTGCCTGGTTTCAGATCCAGCATCCTCCACCCAGGGTCTTGATACACTGAAAAGTTTAATCAGATTTCTGGCTATGAGGTCAACTGGCAGACATTGGAGGTTATGCCATCATCTAAGTTATGTCATCCATCTACGGTTTGGACAGATCAGTTTAGGTGGATTTCATCTGGTATGAGTGTCAAATTGCACCCTGGATTTGCAGATGTAATACATTTTAATAAGACTATCATCCTTACAAAGATAAAGCATAGTCTAGAGATGTGCAAAGCCCTCAATCTAACCCTTTGAGGCAAGATTAACACCACTGAATACCAAGATGGTGATTGCCTCACAGTCTAACTACCTGTCAATGATGCTACTGTAAACAATACTTGAAGGAATGGTGGGCTTTCTCTGCCCAGTGTAGAGCTGTATAGGATTGCCTTCAAGCTGGCTGCATTGCAAGACACTGGTTTTTCTCAATTGCTAAGACACATTTCTCAAAAGTTGCTCTCCTTTTCTCTAAACTGTACACACAAAACCTAATTTTCAAGCTACATTCACAAAACTTCAGACTCCTCTTGCAAAACCAAACTTTCACCTCAAAACAGTTCAATCTGTGCTCAAAACTGAACTATGTTGTCAGAGTGAGAGGTGGTCGACCACCTTGACCACCTCTCACACGAACTCCTCTCAGATTTCTATCCATTGTAGTGCCTCACACAGCAGTGCTCTCTGAACTGGCTTATATATGTTCCCTCACATCATTATCCACAAGTGTGATCAATTTTGAGTTGTTGTGTTCAACCAGTGACACCAGTGCTTTACTTGTGTTTGACTTTTGCCACCAGTGCTCACCATTATGCAACACAGGTGCATCACGATGAAATTGTGTTGGCAAGTTGTATCTAAACAGGTGAAAAGTGCTTATGGTTTTGCCAAAAGAGTGACTGATTCAATCAGTGGGTTCAGGCAATGGAGCATTTCAGACAATAGGGTTTAGTGTTTTAGCAATTGAGAAAAACTGTAAATAATCAACTAGGATGAATGAGAATAGAACAAGAACTTACTGCCCCCTTCAGTCCAATTGAGGATCTAGCACAAAAAACACTTCTTGAATAAGCCAAGGAGAAAGGAGACTAATCCAATTTACAACACTCAAAGAATATATTAAGATTTCACAATATAAGCAGCTATTTTTCACCTTGGACTATACCGGTGATAACAGTGAGGAAGCAGGTGTTTTTTTTTTTGTTTTTTTTTTAACAGATAAATCAATCTTCTGGAGGTATTTGCAAATAGGAGCAGCTGTATCTCAAATGACCAAAAAATAATCATTCAGCTTCCAGCTTTTATAAGATGACTGTTAATGTGATATATAGCAGCTGTGAGAACCTCAGATTCATCTGGCAGAAGGATTTGAATCTGAACATTGACAAAGACTCCTGGGCAAAGATAATTTCCAGTGCGAGAGAAGTTCAGGGAAAATTTACACACACATAAGATACTGGTAACACTTTACAATAAGGGTACAACAATTAACGTTAGTTAATGCCGTAATAAACATTAAGTAACAGGTAATAAACATTAAGTAACAGTTAACTAACTGTTAACTAATGTGTCTAAGAATCATTTACTAATGCTGTTCATGCTAAGGTATTAATTTATATGTTATTTAAGGGTTATTGTAGATATTATTAACATTGGTAAATGCCATAATAATCATTAACTAACAGTTAATTAACCATTACGGCATTAACTAATGTTAATTGTTGTACTCTTATTGTAAAGTGTTACCAAGATACTTCATCTGTATTATTTTAATCCTGTCCATCTTTATAAAATTGTGCTGGAAATGTAAATGGCATGAAGACACTTGTATCCATGCCATGTGTGCCTGCCTTCTAGTTCTGCCTTTCATGTCACAGGATTGGCTAGGTATGCTGTATCCATGCCTGAATCAAAACAAGGTTGCCTCTTGGGGATAGGTCATGTTTACCGAAGATGTCCAAATCAGCATTTGCTCTGCCCGAATCAGACTTGATTTCAGCTGCTGGGGTTATCCTCCATAAGTGAAAAAGCTAAGATAGACCTGAATAACAGATAGTGTGTTATGTTTAATTTTTTTCATTTTGTGTTGATTTTGGTGGCCCCTGTGGACAAAAGTGGTGACGTTTCCCAGAATGAAGACTGCATTTCCCATGAGCACCACCACCTTGTGCTGTAAAGAGCCTGATCTGACCTCAGCATAGTATATTGGAAGAGACACTTCTGTTACAGTTTTTTTCATTCGCTTTTTCCAGCATAATGAAACTGGGATCCACTTTGTCGTCATCTTCACCTCCAAACCACAGCAGAAGTTTTCTTTTGCAAATGTGTTCATACCTTTTCATTGGATTCACACGTTTCACGCTCTTTTGCACAACACTTCTCACATGTGTCATTTACACGGCCCTGACTCCATTGACTTCACCCTGGTAATCAAAAACAAAACATCTGCTCACAGCTGACAGAAATGACCTGCATCTCTGTGAAATCACTAGTGCACCTGCATCACTACCCTTTCCACAAATCACCATTCACCAATCAATCAGTATGCACCTACAAAAAAGGGGCCTATAAATTGTATTCTCTATTTTTTTTTCTCAACTCCTTTGAGTTTTTCTGTGTAATACTGTATGTGACTTACCGTATTTCAGTTTTTGCCATCAATACAGTACAATTTCACTTCAAAGTCTTTCTGAGTTTGGATGCAATTCTTTACTGTAAGTTCACATTTGAATGTGCAGCTCACAGGAGAACCTGGTTCAAACTGATAGCTGTATTTTGTATTCTGCTGTCAACATGTTACAGTACAGTAAAGCTGATAGAAGAAATCTACTCATTTGGGCAGAAGTTGAGTTGTTTGAGGGAAATATTGGCTTTTGCTACTTGCTTTACAATATGTAACTATGTAAATTGTCAAAAATATGACTGCAATACACACAGGAAAGTAAGGTTGAACCTGCTCAGACTAAAAAGGGTATATTGCATTTTGGTGTTGAGTATGAAGTGAGTGAGTGGCTGGATTATGTCGCTTGACTGCAAGTTGTATTGGACGGTGACAAAATGTGCTTTTGCTGCATGTCTGAAATGTTTTGTCATGGTAAGAGCCTTTTGCAAACAAAATGTGTTATTTTGAGAAGTGCGCCTCTCATTAGGCCTATGGATTAACTGTTTTGATACCAGCGTTTCTGAGTTGACAGAGGAGGTAAAGCGATTGAAAAAAACTGTAACATCCTGAACCATAGCTGACCGCAGCAAAAACTCTATCTATGTCTATGGCTGTGCCACAGGGACTTCATTCATTAATGTTACAAATGCTGCAGAGATGATGCGGTGCTTTTGTTTAGTCGGTGCTGTTTTGGCTGTTTGTTGTTTATTTTGTTTGTTGTTGTTGTTCTCCTTTGTTGCTGTTGTTTTTTTGTCTCTTGTACTGGTTCATTTGTATTTATGTTCCTAAAAGCAACTACAAGGAGTTTTAACTGGTTATAAAACAGTGGAATGGAAAATTATCCTTTATTAATTGTAGTAATGGGTGAATATATTTCCCATAGTATGTTTGGTAATAGTTTTAATTCAAAAGAAAAAAAAATCACTGGCATAATGAAATCTAAAGACGTGTTTCTTTCCTTCATACATCATAATAATCAGTGACCATAACAGAACATGAAAAAGAGCATGATTTATTTGAGAAAAGTCAAGTTCAGACATACAAGGAAATTACATATGAGCATGTTTTGTCACTTATCGTTACTTTGTAGAGGATGTAAGGAAATATGAATAAAATGCAACTGACGGTTGCGTGTTTGAATTTTTTTGTTTGTCTTTTTTTCTTGTACTGCTAGAAAACAGTAGCAAACAAAATACAATTCATCACGAATCACTGCCGGCAGGAATGGAAAGTGCAGGTTTTCTCCAGATCTAATGGAAAGGGAAAGAAAAGCGTTTAGACATTAGATTACTGAACAGATGTGTGTTTAGTGTGTGTGTGTGTGTGTGTGTGTGTGTTGTTTTAAAAAATTGGATCTGTGCTGTTGGATTATTATCTTGATATTCTTGACCAAACCCACAGTAATACAAACCTGACACAGTTTCAGCACAATTTCTGATGTTGCTCATGGCAGTCATGTAGTCAGGTCCCAGGAACTGGTCATAGGTTGTTCCACTTGGTACTTCCTGGAGGCACTTAGTGGAGTCTTTGAAGAGGAGGTTCTTTCCTTCGTCAGACTGGAACATCCTGAATGAAGCATCGGTGACTTGGTTCCCAAACTTGGCCTGAAAACAAAGAACAAGATTTACATAAAGTCCACTGTTAGAATTTGATCAATGTCCACCATAGAAAGTTTAATATATATAACACGTGTGATATGATGTAATAATACTTGATACAAACAAGCCAAAAGCGACATTCAGTTTAGGACCCAACCTGCTGGTCCTGGAGTATCTTCACCACGTCGTTGCGTAACTCTGGACGTGTTATCACTGCATGTGCAGGCACTAGGGCAAAGTTACATGTTTCATATGCAGTGATTGGAGCATTAGGGGCATCAGGACAGATCAGCTCATAGTCTGTGGAACGCAAGTTCTTAGCCCAATCTGGACCTGCGTCTGTAACAAAAGGAATGAGAAAGGTTTGTAAGAATTTTATTGGAAAATTATACTATCATGGAAAAGCTGTGACAACAGGGAGATGAATAGTGGTCTCTTACTATCACTGTTTTCTGGAACAATTGTGTGTTTGATGAAGGCAACATCTCCACGTCCATCCACAAGACATCTACATTTATATAGTACATAAAACAGACAAAATGCAATAGCAGATTGCAATAAAGAAGTCATCATAAGCAGTGAGTTCTGGAGGATTATTTAGATTTAATACGAGTTTAAGGGTGTTTTCACACATATTTGGGTCGACCCAGTCACATATTTTTGCTGACCCAATGTATCAATTTTCAACTGGAGCGGCTCGGTTTCACATATGCTTTTTATTGCCGTACCAAGTCCACCGTTCTACCGAATGGAGCGTTATGTATCCATGGCAACCAGACGAAAATGACGTATTTAGCAAGCTTTCCAACCGGAAAAGAAGGTTGAAATGAAGCCTCGAGATGTAAACAGAACACACGTGAACGATGGAGACTCAACAGCAATGCCATCTGATATGCCTAACGTTACTGTTTAGACACTACTATATAGTTTGTCTCGTTCAGTGTCGGGAAGTTATAACGTTCGAATTTGAAAACGAGGCATGGCTGTGTGTGGAGAACAATGTTTTCTTGCACTGGAGACTATGCGAATTGCCAGACAAACCAGAACAAGGCGCAGATTGATTCTGTTAAACCAGGTCCCCCTCACCATATGCAGATATCGGCGAACAGCCAGGTAAGTTGTAACGTTAGACATGAACGAACCATTGATGTTAAATGCAGTTACGTTTGCTAGCAAACACGTGATAATACTAAATGTTACATTAGGCATACCGTGTAACCATATGGGCTCATTCACACCTAGCTTGTATCCCATTTCAGCTAGCTGATATTTTACATTATAACCCTATGACGGTGGAGAGGAAATTCTGAAAATAACAGCTGTTGTTGGTGTTTTCTTTGTTCAGCTCTCCACCATAGGGTTATAATGTAAAATAGAAGCTAGGTGAAATGAATACCAGCTAGGTGTGAATGAGCCCTAACACTATCATCCTGCTAAAGTAAATGGTCATTAGCCCAAACTTGTGGAGTACACCAGGCTTGGGCCAACCCCGGGTTTGCTGCACGTTCACACCACTGGTTTGATGCCCCGCACCGAACTAAAGGGCTTGGTGCGCCGCTCCGAGACCACCCCTTCCAGCCGCTCTCGGTACGGTTGTTTAGGCCGAGCTCGGGTGCAGCTAGTTGTGTTCACACTACCCACACCGCACCAATTAGGCCGGCCTAGACAGTTAGGTCGACCTAAACACCCTATGTGTGAAAACAGCCTAAGTGGCTTAGTGGGTTTTGTTTGTGGAATTTAGGGTCAGCTAAAGCAGGATGTAACTGAACTGCAGCTCCTTACCTAAAGGCTCCAGCATAGCCATAGTAGAGCTCCTCACTGCTTGCTCTGCATTTGGTGTCATCTCCCACAGTTTTGTTATTGCCAATGCACTGAGAACAAAATGAGGAAGTAGGGTCTGCTCCGGGGGCACAGCCTTGAGGGAAGAACTCATCTGAGGACATAAGGAGGCGCGGTCAGCATGGTGGATGTTACACCCCACAGATATGCACCAGAAAAACCTAATAAACTCAGAGCTGCTTACTGAAGTTACAGCTTCCAGTCCTCTTGTAGATTCGGCCCATGGGGATGTTCCATCCAGCGGTTCTGCCAATGCCAGTGTGACAAGACCTCTTGCCCTGCAGGGTAGCCCAGGTCACCCCAGAATTCTTCCTCACCACCCCAACAGCATAGTAAGAGGAAGCTGAGCCAGTGAATGAAGCAGTGGATGTAAATAAATGGCAGAAGAGTGGAAACACACAAACTGATGGATCAGAAAACTACAGTTCATAAGAAAAATAGCCATTATAATTGCCCTGACAGGATTAACTGGCTCGTCTGTAAAATGTCAAAAGAGTAAAATAAGATGTTTACCACTTCCATCAGTGCTGCACAATGCTGTGGAAAAGGTTGGAAATGCAGATATTGTTAAAGTTGACCAAATACAGTGCAACATGAGGACTTTGTTTGTCTTTGTTTGTTTATATGCTATATAAGCCTTATACCTTCATTATACTGCTCCACCATGGCAGGGATCAGACCGCACTTCCCAGCTGTATACACCTGTCCTCCGTCCACTGCCATTGCATCAGCCTCTTTATGCTAGAGAAAGTAGCAGGATGATGATGATCAGATGTGCACTTCACCAGATGAACCCCAAGCAAAAAGACTCACATATTTTTATCTAAGACTGCTTTACCATAATCTTTTTCACACATTCTTCCACTGTGGCGGCACTCTCGCATTCAATCTTGGTTTTCCCGTCTCCAACAATGCTGTCGATGCTCCATGTGTCACACTTAGTTGTCTCAGTCTTACCCACAGCACACCATTTAATGGCACCTGTTTCTACGCTTGAAGACTTCGCTGGAAAGCAAAATACAAGGAGACATCCATGAGCAAATGGATTGCTGCTTTATGGTAGCATGTATTTGTGTGTTTTATGTGTGTTTAGCCTTACCTTCCTTCAGAGAACGGATGATGCTCATGTATTCAGCACCTAAATACAGGAAAGAGTCTATAGTTGAGGGAAGCCGCACCAGCTTTTTTGCTGAGTCCTTAAACATCAGGTTTTTAGCATCACCATACCCTTCAGAGCTGAAGAGATTAAAGTCCTGAAAGACACAAAATATGCCGGATTGTGGAGTTAGTATTGAAGTATATTGTGGAACTTTCAAAGTCTTAACAATATTTAATGCATAATCCACCTTAATAAACAGTTTTTTTAATGAGTATACATTTTTAAAAATATACTATATATACTTGAGATGTCTTCCACATATCATACATTCAGCACCGGAGATACTGACTCTTTGTGCTGTCCTGTCACTAGAAACCGAGAGGGTCTTTGGTCAGCTCAAGTGGTCCTATTTATAGCGCACTTGGTCTTTGGTGTAGAATTTATGAAGATGTTACAGACACTTTACAGTAATCCCTCAGCCATGGTACTGACCGAAAACCAGTGCTCCCCTCTTTTATCATATAAGTGTGGGACTTACCAAGGTTGCCCTGCCTCCCCACTGCAATTCACCATATCACTTGAAACTCTGGCTCAAAAGATTTGCCAATCATCTGATATAGGGTAAATAGCGGGAAAAAAGCACCAGCTGTCACTTCAGGCAGATGACATTTGATTATACCTTGATATTGTTCCACTATCTCTACCAAGAGTTGTAAACATATTCTGACTTTATTAGGTCAAATTAAGATGAACATATTACCAAGGATAATTTTTTTTGTGTAAGTATGCATTAATTACCGACACTGCCAAGATCCCAGGATAGGGACCACCATAGTTCATCAACCCTCAGATTTCAAACTCTACTTTTTGGCATTAATTATCCAACATTTGAACAACTGGTTGATAAAAGACAGGCACCCCCCCTTGGGCTAGAACTGGAGAAAAATATGGCACTTCCATATAAATTGGAAAACACATTATTCTAGCATTCTCTCCCAAGTATTGCAGTCCTCAGTTTGGACCAATCATTATTAATTCTCCAATTCCCCAAAGAGACTGTTTAACTGTGAAACAATTATATACCCAAACACCAGTTTTTAGAAATCACTTTTGCCAGTTGGCTGGGAAACCCATTATTTTTCAATAATGGTCTCAGATGGTCAATAATGCTCAATAATGGCTTCAGAAATCATTGATAGATGGGTGTGAAATGGAAAAGAAACAATTTGATGGGTGTGAAATGGGGAACAATTTGATGGGTGTGAAATGGAAAAGAAACAATTTGATCATCTTACACACACACACACACACACACACACATGTATATATATATATATATATATATATATATATATATAAAATTGTGCTCAATGGGAATTGTGATTTTATCAGTCACAATTCCCAGTACGGGTTTATTCTCAATCTGTCAACTGTCCAATGTAGTCCTCACTCCTTTAACTGGATAAATATTTAGCATTATGTATCTAGTTAGCTTATCTTACCAAGTTAGTGGTGAGGCTTGTGTAGATGAGGTCAGCCAGCTCTGTGTCCTTGCGACTGACCACAGCATGGGGTGGTGCCGTAGCCAGGTAGCAGTTCTTGTATTCATCAATAGGTTTTCTGGTGCCATCTTTGCACAGCAGCTCATAGTTGGCCTTTTCTGATTCTGTAAAAGTGTAACACATTTAATTCATTTATTCATGAAAATTAGACTGAGGTTAGATACTCTTTTACAGCCATACTCTGTAGTCATGCCTGGGAGGCCCAATACAACTAGTCAAACTCAATAAAGTGAACTTCCAGTCAAAAACTTGCTTCAAAAATGCCCATAGAACTGGCCAGTCCTCAGATTGGCTTGCTTTTAGACAATTTATACATAAATGTCTCGCTGTGATATGAAAAGAAAAGCCATCCTCTCACATCAGCAGTTTATTTAAGCATGCGTGCATGCAAACCAGCAAACGTCCAGTAAAAAAAACAGGTTGTGTTTACCTGAGTAGATCCACCATGACTCAATGACACCAATTCTCCTCATATTTTTAATCTGATTGTCACTACTGGATGTACTCCAAATGTCTGAAAAACAGTGTATGTGCTGCCCCTACACAAAGGCTGTGCTGATGGCAATCACAATAACTACAGCCCTCCATCAAAATTTTCATATCTTGGGAAAATTTTTAGAACAGATTGTGTGTACAGAGTTGCATTTATTTCTGTTTGAAAAGAATGTAAGCTGTTATCAATCTGGTTTTTACGATTGTCATAGCACAATGTCAGCTGCCTGTAAAGTGGTAAATAACATTATTTGTTCTCTAGACAAGAAACAATGCTGTTGCACCCTTTTCACTGACCATTCAGAAGTGTTTGACACAGTCAATCATACTGTTAAAGGCAATGGAATTTATTGGCCTGGACTAATGCCAGGCCAGTAAAGTCTAAAGCTGTAGTTGCTGATTTTGCTGATTAATTTTTTTAGCTGTCAGAAAGCACGACAGACATAAGAAGGGATAGGACTCTACCATAGTGCCCTTCACCAAAGTAGGAGACACAAACAAACTCACACTTCTTCTCAATCTGTCTGGTCTTAATTTCTCAGGTTTGTCCATCATTGTTTCTGTATGTGTGTTTTATATTCTGTCATATTTATTTGTTTATTTATTTTGTAACTTATGGTTAGTGATTAGTTTTGCATCTCTGTTTCTGCTTTATTTTGGCAATTAGGACCACTGGAAAACAGAACTTTGACTTCATCTGGCATTCCTTATGTAAATAAAGGCCAATCAGCTAAATAGGTGACCACACACAAACCCCCCAAAATAAAGTGATTCATAATTTTTGAAGTCAATTGTAAAAAGTATTGTTTTGGAGCAAATGAGTAAGAACTGTTTTAGTCTACTGGAAATGTTGGACATATCCAAAAGTGAGGCTGTTCTTCACTGTGATTATGAATACAAATGTGATTCACAACATACATGCATATGAGAAAACCATAAAAAACAAAGGGATTATGCAGAAACACCCACAATAATTACTGTTAGACTTGCCACAAATATACAAGACTAACTGTATACAATATACACGACTGACATCTATCGAGCTGACCAGCTTGCTTGCCTGAAACTACCTGTGTTAAGTCAATATTAAATATGCAACCATCCCATAATGGTATAGAGGGCCTTGTGATACTAACCAGGTACGGTGACATGTTTGACAAAAGCCACATCTCCTTTGTTTTCCACCAGGCACCTGTTGGGCAGAGCCACGCAAAGCAATTTAGTGTGCTTAGATCATGTGATATGATATGTTATACTGTTTGTAAGGCAAATGTCCAGTTTAATAAAGGTGAGTAATGTTCATGGTAGAATTGAGACTTGGGACTTGGACTCACTGGAAGGCTCCTGAGTAATCATAGTAAGGCTCCGAGTGAGATTTTGTGCAGTCCCCCTTGCACTGCGCACACAAATTGGAACCCCGTGTTGCTCCTGGGACACAGCTGGCACTGAAGAATTCACTCACCGCTGCAAAACCAAAAGGTGCATCAGAATGCTTAAGATCAATCACAGGTGTAACTTCTTTACCTGGAGTAGTGCACTATACAGTTAACTGACCTTCCTCCACAGGTCTGTCGTCAGTGCCTGTCCACTGAATTTGACCCATAGACACCAGAGTCCCGATGGGAATGTTCCAACCTGCAGATTTCCCCAACCCGGTGTGGCAGGATCTCTTCCCCTTCAGCTCATTGATGTTGAATCCACTGTCCTTCTTGACCACAGCAACAGCGTAGTAACAGGTGTCTGAATCTGGTCATATGCAAATATCAATATCAATAAATAAATAACTACATAGTAACAATTACTTAATATAAAATAATAATTTTGCTCAGGCAACAATGCTAATCTTCCTCTTTCTGATGATAAAATCTTATTGAAATAAACTTTTAAATTTAAACACTGACATTTTTGAGACTGAAAGGGAATGGCATTTACTGATATCAATAAAAGTAACTGAATACTAAACCTACCTTGGCCATAGTCCTCAGCAATAATGGGCTGCAGGGCATAGTTTTTCAGTCCAGCTACATAGACATCCCCTCCATCCAAAGTGATGGCATCTGCTTCACCAGCCTGTTAGAGAAGCAGATCTTTCACACCTTGCCACCAAACATGATTTGCCATCTTACAGTGGCATTGCATCGTATTGCTCCAACAGCTCATTAATGTATACATACACCATGTTTTGTCAGGAATCAGATAGACAGTGACAACATTTTGGTCACTGGTAGCCTCTTTATGGAAGACTATGAAAAACAACTTGAGGCAGGTAAGCCTGATAGAATAAAACAAAACCTTGTGGCTAACGATTGAGCATGCCCCTATAAGTGAATATTTCGGACAGTATTTTTTTTTTTTTACCTGAATTGCCTGGATGCATTCAAGAGAGTTTTGTCTTTTCACACAAGAGAACACAGGGGCTTTGGCTGCAAGGGCTGTACACTTTTTCAACTCTTGGTCCGACTTCAGGCACCATCTCACCGTGGTGGTGGGAGACGCGAAAACAGCTGGAGGAGAGGAAGGCAACATTTAGAAGAAGATTAAGAAAACAAAATATTTGTTTGTGCAGAACTAGGCTATGTTCGTCTAGGACGAAAAAAAATGTGCAAATGAAATTTTTACCCAGGCAGCCAAACAGCGCCGACAGGAGGAGAGGCTTCATTCTGGACAGTGGAGGTCCCAGGGCGAAAAGCAGACTGTCAGGAAGGCAGCCCCGGCTTTTATAGAGAGGCTCTGGGTGGGCTGACTTGGCTGAAAAAGTGATGTATTTGCTTAGGAGCTGAATTGACGTGTGTGTGTGTGTGTGTGTGTGTGTGTGTGTGTGTGTGTGTGTGTGTGTGTGTGTGTGTGTGTGTGTGTGTGTGTGTAACGCGCGCGGGCGTGCGAAATTTCTACTATTTCTTAATAATGGAAAATTACAGGAATTCAAGTCAAGTCATGCTCGAGTTAATTGAGAACAAAAAGTAAACCCAAAAAATCCAATTTCTGAGGCAGACTTAAACGCGTGTTGTAATGTCAAGTCACCTTTATTATCATTGAATTGCACAACAAAATAATGATTGCAACTCTGCATTATTATTATTATTATTATTATTATTATTATTATTCGTAGTCGTAGTAGTGATATCAGTGGTATAATTAGTATTACTACCATATTTACCGTTTCATATTTATTGGGAAGAATAATTTCCAGGTGTACAGTAATAATTGTCAAAGAGTCCTGCCACCACTAGCATGCATCATATGTTAAAAATGACAAAAATAACTTTTGGTTAATTTATTTCAATTATAGATATGCTCTTTATACATAGATTAATGGCACCACTTAGATTTGTTTCAGCTGTTGAAGGCACTATATGTCAGCTTATTTTCCCTAGTCAAATTATGTTTTATATTCATTTCAAATGAGCCTTTTCTCCCCGTTACACGAGTCATATCATCAAAGTTATTGCAGGCTACATAATGTATAATTTTGCCATCAAAGGCTGATGTGGTCATTTGGGGGACTTGTAATTTAGCAGCCATAAAGTGTGTGCACAGTTTTGTCCTGATGTGTTGAGCCTTTCTAAAGGTCAGCAAAATGGAATTGCAGTGTTTCACATTAAACAACTGTCCTCTGTCACTGATTGCATTTTATTAAAAATTTCTCAATAATGCTGTCATTCTTAAATTCTTCCTTCTTCCTCTTAATTTGTTAATGTTTTGACTTAATTTTGATTTAACCTCTCTCTCTCTCTCTCTCTCTCTCTCTCTCTCTCTCTCTCTCTCTCTCTCTCTCTCTCCCTCTCTCTCTCTAGGCTTTTATGTTCTACTCTTTTAATCAGGTATATTAGTATTGTGAATCCTTCTGCCACGATTGTAAACCACTTTGGGTCAACTCCTGTTGTTTTTAAATGTGGTCTATAAATGAAAGTGACTCAACTTGACTTGAATATATTCCAAGATAAAGTATTATTTAGAAATTTTACTAGAGAAATGGTGTAAATGTTGATCACTCTGATAACAGGTCTTGAATGGGATTTGTATTGGTCTGGTCTTGGTCTTGACTCAATTTTGCCCTCCTTTGGTCTTGGTTCTGACTCAGTCTTGATACACTCTGGTATGAGTCTTGATCATGGGTTAGGTGGCATTCTCACCAAGCTGTATTGTTACAGAAATAAATGTTTTTTTTTTATATATATCTCCATATTGTGTATTATACTTTGATATTGCTTTTTCTATGGACCACAAAACTGGTGAGATAAAAGGCATGCTAGCCTGGATTTATCCAAAATCAGATTACATTGTAGATCTGGGTCAAAGGGTATTTGTAAAGTGTTCTCAGCTTTTGTTTAAAAATCTTGGCTTATTTGGGTTATAGAAGTAAAAAAAAAAAATGACAACATATATCACACCTGACACCTTGATCACTAAAACACAAGTTTACTTTCCAAAGAAGACCCAAGTACAGAAAACAACAGCATTTGAATGCATATCTGAAAATACAGTAAGTGTCCTGTAATAGCAGCAATGTAAAGCTGTAGCACCAGTGTAACGCATATAAAGGCCTGATGTGAAATTGACAATAGTTCTGTGCCAGTATTGTTTTAAAAAGGAAAGGCTTAGACAAAAAATGTTGCATTTTTGACTATGAATAGGCCTATCTATGGTAGGTTGGTTGCCACTAATGGGAAAAAGGTGAATGACCCTGTGCAGGATGGTTATCAGTCACACCAGTCACTGCAAGGAAAAGGCAAATGACATTGCTGATGAAAAATTTAATTTACCCGTCTTTTTCTGTTGAAAATCCACAGTCCGACCCACATAACAGTGATGTTTACTAAGTCAACATTACCCAACACAAGAGCTAAAGTACATGTTGATCTCTAAATTAAATCAACAACACCTTCTTTTATGAAACTCATCTGCCAAGGTCTGAATTATCTGATAGCTGTCACTACCAATACAATTTTGTCAAAGCAATATGGCAAAGAACATGTGTTTGGTTACGTTTGCAGCAGTTTTTTCAAATATCTAGGTAAAGACTTGGAAAGTGCTTTGGTTGAAATTATATTGTCATTTTTTATCTGTGCTAAAACATTACAGAAGTCTAAACTGTTGAAACTGAGATTTTAGTCACACCTGTGTGTGTCTACACAGTCATGTGAACTCTTGACCACTGACTCAGCAGTATTGGTGTTACCTCCCACCTAAGCAGTGACTAGAATTTAGTTATCCATGACAAACCTGATTTGTTCTGTGCTGTCAGCATATGTTGACTGTAGATGTTTTTGTAACTTAAGAATGTTGACACTGTATTTTTCCTGTAACCAGAGTTACTTCCTAGAAACTGAATAAATGCAGGTATTGCTTCTGCAGATAAAAAGGGAATTAGTGTCGCAGGTGATGCAACTTCAAAATGTTTAGAAAGTCATGTGTTACTGCAGGAATGAAGAGACAAAACATAAAATACAATTAAGCCCAAAGTATGCAAAAATGACCCGATATTCAATTTCTTGATGGCTTTTCTGCTATCATGAAGCAACAGGTATCTTCTGGAAAAGGTTTAAAACATACTTCCAGTAACCATACTGCACCATTTAAATGCTTCTATAAATGGTTCACATCATAAAGTAATGAAATCTCCACCAATCCAACTTAACATGTATGGGAGATCCAGGAATGATACACCAGACAGTGCTCTCCACCACCACCGTCAAAGCACCAAATGAGGGATATCTTTTGGAAAAATGGGGTTCCCTTCCTCCAGAAGAGCCCCAGAGACTTATCTATAGCAAAGAGCATTGTGACAGTTTTCTTTGAATTTGTCACCTATTTTTACATCTTCGAGTATGAAGGGATGAAAGACAAAAACAAACAAAAGGAACCTGTGCAGTCTCAGTTTAAAGCAAATGTCAAATCTAAAGATGATCTATCAGCAATTGTCAGTGTTTTTTAGGATGTTGCCCATCTTTTATTGTACTCTATACCATTAGTCCTGTTCCTTTTTTCATTTTGAATATCAATGGGATTTGTATAAGAAAATTAAGTAACTAAGGAAACAAACAAATAAGAGATTCTGTGAAGTTCAAGTGTAGTTGGAGAACCCATGTATGCCATTGCATTAAGTACCTGCATTTGCATATAATTAACAGCCAGCCAGCCCATTTTGCCTTGCAAAGCAATTATGTGCATATATATCTTGGATGGGTTTTTTCAGATTGTTGGAGCAATCACAAAAATACTTTATAGTAACAAAAAAGTTGTCAGTAAAACCAAAAGTCATAATAAGTGTCTGTCTTTGGTCACTGTCTTCATATAACAAACAGAAGTTTCAAATCTTACTTTACTTGATTATTTAAGAGGGACCTTGCACAAAATTAATGTCAGCCATGAAAAATACAGAAGGGAAAGTGGTAAGTTAGGTGGGAAATAGTGTAGACATACAGCAGGAGTTAGTATTGTCTTAGTACTGAATCAATGACAACTAGGACTGGAAGCAGACCCAAACGAGGCTGGGTTTTGCTTCCGAATGAGGCTGGCCTTCAACTCAAGAAGTGTAAGTGAGTGAGGAAGTTTGAGACGGTAAATGAAATCAGAGTAAGTAAATTAGTGAGATCAAGTAAGTAATTAAGTGAGAATGTAAGTATAGTTAAATGCGTTTAAGTATGTACAAGTAAGTAATATGAGTGAGCAATATACACAAGTGCATGAGTATAAGTAAATGAGTTAGGGCAGCCTCCCCCTGGGAAGCATACAAAGTTGCTAATGTGTATGAAAAGTTAATCAGTTCTTGTGCACAGACTAGTCAAATGCATGCAATGGATTCATAACTTTTCAGATATCCTGCTGAAAGATGAACAGATGGAGTTGGGGGAAAAAACAAAACTCCATCCAACTCATTATGAGGCAGAGATAATAAACAGCACATTAGGTAACACTTTATTTGGACAGTCCAATGTTGTTACTCAGCTATCATGTTACAAAATGTAGATGTTAAACACAGAGCCTATTTGTTGCATCTCCACAGGCTATGTAAAGCCTGTTATTTTGCTCAGAGGCATTCCTACCAAAAACACCTGACTATAACACTGATTGTATGAATTTAAGAGTGACTTTTGTGTATGTTTTACTGCTAAAAACAGGAGGGGTTCCAGAGAATAATACAAGTTATTAGGAAACCCGTGTCTGAGGATAGAGTGCATTGTCCTTCAGTGCCTTGTTCAGCAGGCGGGTGGCCTCAGGGATAAATGATGCCCTACGCCTATTGGTGGAGCATCTGTTGAGGCTGAAGCAGCACCCATGAAAGAGGAGTTGGACCTGGGGGTAGAGGACGTACATAATATCCCCTAGGATGTCTTAAGCCTTCCTCCTGGCCTGCTGCTTGAAGAATGAGGCTAGGCTACGGTGGGACACTTCAATTAATGCAGAGCAGCAGTTTACATAAGTGTTTTTTGTTTATGACAGTCAGGGATGGGAGCCAGCTGATGAAAGCGAAACACAAGATGTTCTCAATAAAGGACTGCAATAAAGGTTTGCAGTATATTTGTTCGGACATTGAGTTTCCTGAGAAAGTATTAGTGTGTGCTTTTTTGATCATGGCTTCAGTGTTCTACTCAAACTTCAGGGTGCTGTCGAAAATGATATTATATAGTATTTGGTGGATGATCTCCTCTGCCTCACCATGAATGACCACTGGGTCCATCTTATGGGGCTTCCTCACAAACATCAGTGAGCACCTCCTTAGTCTTGCAGACGTTCAGCTCCAGCAAAGCACCGTCACACCTTCTAGAATACCAAAGAGTGGGGCCATGTTCCTCTTCTGAGCACAGTGTCATCTGCAAATTTGACAAGGTGGTGGTTGGCATGGGAGCTCCTACAATCATTATTGCAGATGATGAACGAGAGGGAGAAGAGGACACACACCTTGTGGTAAGCCTGTGCAGGTGTGTAATGTGTCTGATAGGATGCAATTGGTAAGGAACCTATGAGGCTGGTCTGTTAGAAAGTCCATATTCCATAAAATTAGACTTTGGTCTACATTGAACTGGTGTGTTAAGTTTTCTGGTGAGGGTGGCAGGCTGCATTATGTTGAATATAGAAGCAAAGTCTACAAATAGCATCCCACCAAAGGCTATATACAGTTCTCCAGGTTGCTATGGATGGTGCCAAGCAGGAACAGTTTAGCATTATCCACTCCACTTTTTGGGTGGTAAGCAACTGGAGAGGGTCCCAGAGGTCATAAAGTACAAGACAGTGTAGGATTTAACCAGTTTCTCTAAGGACTTCATGGCCAGTGATGTAAGGGCTGACAGCCTCTAGTCATTGAGAGAGCAGACCATGTCCTTTTTCGGAACCATGGTTGAGGTTTTCCAAGGCAGTTGAATCAGCCCTTGATCCAGTGAGGGCTGGAACAGCTGTGGGAGGACCCAGCTGAGCTGCTTGGCACCATGCCTGAGGGTCCTGCCACAGTTGCCATCAGGTCCAGCAGCCTTGAACACATCTGGTTCAAGGAGGGTGACTGTGGTGGCTGGTGTAAGGAGGCACTTGTGCTTCTCCATGGTGGATGCCAGGTCAGGCCTCTCAAAGCGGGAACCTGTGGGAACATGTTCAGCTCATTGGGTAGAGAGGAACCATTGACCCCTTCCACACTTACGTGTTTCCTCCTCCTGTGAGTTGACAACAGCCAAAATGTTACTTTAAATAATTTTGGATTATTCATCAAGCGCTGCCAAAGCAAATAGTTACATATTTTGCAGTCGATGATGATTCATCTTGATAACCTCAAAAGACACTGGTCCTATCAAGTCTTTCTGAAAACTGAGATGGCATCTGGGTAAAAGTTCAAATTTTGCTTCTCTGTTTGGAAAGAGAGCTTTACTAGAACTCAGCAATATAGGTCAAAAAGGTCAGGGCCTGTATTCACAAAACATTTTGACTCTGTGACAAGGTAAGCGTAAGACCAACTCAGAAAGGATTCCAGCATGGCTGCCACTAGTAATCTGCATTGTAATTGCATCAATATTTTGAAGCATTAAATGATACTGAGCTTTTAAAAAGGTATTTTGATGTCACCCCGGCTCCAAATTTCCCTTTAATGATATCCTTTCCTTTCATGGACAAGTTGTGCAAGAAGGAGGAGCTTTTCTTGCATCCAGCTCTTTTGGAGGGCACACCTTGTTTTATGTTTTATCAGCCATGGTCACTGTAGTGTCTAGATAATACTTGAAAAGCTGCTTATATACATATTTTCTAATTGTTTATCAAAATGCAAATATGCTATAGGCTGCTGACAGTTAGCTAAACATGTGCTTGATTGGTCTTTATATTGTTCTTTGTTTCATGTTTAATCAGACAATGCTACATTTTTTATTTTTAGAACTTTATTTAAGAGCATATTACCTCTTTCTGCAGTATTTCCAAGATCACTCACAAAGACCCATCCCCTATCAACCAATCGCTGCAGGCATAGTAAGTCAAATTGTTCCTGAACCATGACATCATCCATGGCAATGGGGTCAACCCCGCACCTTTCTTTTAGCTTAAGGGTTTTCTAAGTTCCTTAGTAAAATTTGGTCTCAAGCAATTTGTTAATAGCTTTTAAGAGGAAACTCTTAGTTAGGGCATTTTTAGTGACATTTAAAAGTACTCTAAGTGGTAAGATAAGATGTTTTGTGAATACGGGCCCAGGACATCAATTTAAATCTCTTTGTGATGACAGCATGTCTGTCACAGTATGTAGTTGCACAGTGGACTATTCCCACTGAGGATTATAACCTTTTATGAATGTATCCAGAGTCAGGAAATGATCTAGAAGGAGATGGATTAATATGTCCATAATATGTAAATATTCTTTCAGGTTGCCCAGTCTTTAATAGTAAGTACAATAGGGATGCTATTTGGTGATCAGATTCCACTTTGGTTGATGTGACCACAGAATTTGAATTTGAGTTGAATGGACTTTGCTATCAACATGACAGGATGGTCAGTGTGGTCGTGTTTATGTATATCATTGCCAGTGCAAGAAACTGTGGCCATTCTGGTGGGCTAACTTCTGGCCCCAATTGGTGGTATTTACGATGTGGCACGCTTTGCCGCCCCATATGTGTATTGTCCCTGGACCACAATCCTAACCACAATAGCTATTTTATTCTGAACTGGCCAAATGACCACCTCAAATAGTTGAGTGTCCATTTTACTCCCATTCAAGTTTTGAAGATGTGAAACTTCTGACCTTAGCTGCATCTACTACGACTGTATGTTTTTTTCATGTGAATACATCCCATCTTATTCATACAGTTACATACATAAATGTCTGTAAGCTAGCCTGTACATATTTTAATCATGACGCAGATCGACTAGAGCTATTTGGGGACAAATATGTTAATCAGGGATAGCTCCATGGTGGTTGTACAGGAACGGTAAACACCCATTCTTATTGTTATACGCCATCCAGGGATTCAATGCAGCAGGTTTCACCTGTAATAATGATAATAAAATTTATGTAGCGCTTTTCATGGCACTCAAAGACGCAATCATAAACCTGCTTCTTTTCTCTCAGCTACCATTATCTGCATATATTAAACTCTCTGGGGTGCTCAGCTTCCAGACCAGTCATACATTAACTTCCATTGACTGGATTCTGGGAATAAGCAGAAATGTGCATGGGTGAATGGGGGTAAACACCCCTCTTATGCAACAAAGGACACTGCAAACAGGCCAGGTCTAAGGGCAGCTGTCCTGGTTACCTCATTCATTTTTCATCATGGTTAGATATACTGTATTTAGGTTTAGTGTGATATGAATGCATGTTGTCATGTCAACTGAAAACCTTGTATCTCCAAAAGAATTTTATTTATTTATTTATTTTTTTATTTTTTTAGGAAAAATGAAAACAGCCTTATTTTTTGCCTGACGATGCTGCATTTTGACATTACCCAACAGGTTTTGAAAGGGTTTCATAAGCCTAAGAAGTCAGGATTTTCCTATCCCATAATGGAATAGTTCATCTGTCTATTTAGATGAAAACATGAAATTCACCTAAATGCACAACGGTGATATGGACAATTTGATAATTTGGAGTTAACAGCTGAGCCCTGATAGGACATATGGTCACAATTCAAATTCTAAATGCTATTTTTTTTTTTTTTTTTTTTAGGAATAGCTGTTGTGTATTGCTTTCTTTTCCAAATGTTGATTTGCATGTGTGGTGGGGTACAGCTGATTCACAAATTTATTCTTTACTAATCTTATGGCACTTTAAACTGTGTTGTCTCCAATATGCCTTTGTGGTGCAACTGCTTTATTGCACTCTGATAAAGCATGTATGCATCTATTCATCTTCAGATAGGGTTTGGTAGTCTTCCTTTATTCAGCACTGTCCTTTGCCAGCAAATTTCCCCCATTACACAATGGGTTTGAGGAATTCCCTTCATGTAGTATACGTACACAAAGAGACAGTCAAGTCAAGTCATTGGCCTCATCTGTTTGATCAGCTGCAAATCCCCCTTTTTGAACTCTGCCCACTGCCCTATATAGATACTCTAAACATCAATGATATAAACGTTTGAGGACGTCCTCCAAAGTGGGAATATAAAGATGACTTTAACCCATGACCAATAACAACCAAATGAGCTGTTGAGCAGTTTTAGAGAACCTGTTCTCTAAAACTTGAAATCAAATCTGACCAGTGAAGTGACGCACAATGACAAAAAAAGACACAGACGTAATGGATTCCAATATTTTGCTGAACCATGACATCCAAAATATTAAAATGATTATGACATGAGTTTTGCACTACAAATTGCACCCTCATTCCCGAATATACCCCATACCACCAGTCAAATTTTCCTATTTTCCAGTTTATTCTGGTAGATTTGCAGGACTGTTGACTTGCAGGCCAGATGCCCATTTGTCTCTTACGGCAATAGGAGACAGTGTAATGTCCACTTAAATATACCAAACTCTTTTAATCTTTTAAGGCAAACAGGAAAACAAACTTGAATACTGAAATTCAGTGCCATGTTGTTTTATCTATGGGCCAACGCTCATATAAAATTTAATATTTAATGATCAGAACATGAGGGAGAATAGGTGGTATCTAAGTTGTCTGCATTTACCACGGAGAATGATCACATAAAATATATAGTCAGCAGATGGGAAGTATTCACTAATTTGTGCATATAATGGGTATTACACTCCTTCTTGTATTAGTATCACCTTTGTAATTTGGTTGCACATAAACCAGAGGTAAGTCTTGACACTGGGTCAGAAAAGCCTACCACTTCCTAACTGGAACATACTTAAGGGCTGTGAACATGTGCATTTGAAAATGCATTCGAATAACACTTAATGCATGACAAAAATATTACTTTATAGCTTATTTTTGAATTGGGTTGGGTTTCTATGCATGTCCCTTGTTCCACTGAATCATCATGCCTTTGAGGCTACATTCCATACACACAAACCAATGTAACATGTAACAGAGGACCAAGCAAAAATTCCCTCGGTTTTGGTGGTTATATTTCAGCATGAGCATATTTTCTTGGCAGCATATAAAAAAAAAAAAAAAAAAAAAAAAAAAAAAAAAGAAAGAAGGAAACATAACTACTACAACTAAATATCAGTCTCTCTACACCATCGCTGTACAGTGTAGGTCCAATGGATGAGATGAACCGTCCCACACTCATTCACTTTATATCAAAAGTCAATGCTCATATCTGAAAACCAATCTACTTGTATCTAATTAACAATATGAACTTGAGTAAAATGTGCAGATCTACCAATTTGTCTCAGATCTACACAGGTTTCTCTGGGATATTAGACATATTTTCTTGATTTGTAAATTGTAGACCTTTTGTCTTAATACCCCCCCTACCCTGCCCCAAATCGTTACAATAATGGTTCAAACTATAAACAGGTGAAATACCACCTTTTTGGACAAGTAGGTGCTCAGGTAATTGGAAAAAAATTGCATGAGCTTTCCTTTATGTGTCTTCAGGTACAGAAAGTAACAAGCTAGAAAATAAATTCTGACATTTGACATCCTTTATGGGAGGTAAACATCTTTTTACAAGTCCCCAGTGCCTCATCAATCAGTGATCCAATATTTCGGGCTTCTCATTTTTATATAAGCTATATCAAATGTATTCTAACCTGATGTGCATCAGTATGTCTGAACAAAATGAAGCCTAAATCAGAAAAGAATATATCACATAGTAAAAAACGAGTGCTGGCACCCATAACACCTTACTGGCCAAATGTTGAGTACTACAAAGAGATTAGGCTGTCAGTAGAGACATCGGTATTGACACTAGTGGAATGGCGAGAAAGGCCATCCACCCACAAGCAGATGTCTTGGCAATTGGAGGCCTAATTCCAGGAGAACAAGAAGGTTAAGGGTCAAGGCCAGTAACATCATCCCAGGTCACTGGTGAAGGGGTGAGGTCTACCAGAGAGATACAGGCAGGCAAAAGAGGGGCGGTGCTAGTTCCTCTCCTGCACAAATACAGTCTCCTGTGGACAAAGCCCCGCCTCCTGCAGTGTGATGTCATAGTCCAAGTGGGCGAGCTTCCGTCTAGGAAAGTTGGTGACGAGCTCAAAGCGTTCGTTCGGGTAACCCTTGGACTGGACGTGTCTTACCAGCGCCTTGAGGGGAGACGGTCAAAGATGAGAAATTTTAAGGAACAATCAATATTCATGCCACAGTATTTCAGTGGGCATACAGAGGGGCCCTGACATTTACATGATACGCAGTAAATGTGCTCTGTTCTCACCATAAGTTTGGCTTTGGACGACAAGGAAATTTGCTCTCTCTGTCCATCTGGGTAACGAAGCATCAACCTGGCTTTGGGACCTCAGGGAAAAAAAAAAAAAAAAAAAAGAACAAGGTAATGGTAAACATTAACACCTCACACAAATGATGCAGTTGTCCTCTGACATGTATGTTACCAGCAAAGTTGTCCTGCTGGTAAACATATATGTCCCCTTATTTTGATAAATAATCATAGTGCTGCCCCACTGGTCAATCCATATAATTGTTAAGAAATCCAGTGACATATTGTACAAGTCAGATGTTCACTGCACTTAACTGAATGGTTGTTGTTGGTAAGAAAGATTCAAAATGTATTACTCCATTGTTTCAGATCTCATTTGATTAGAGACCCTGATTGTCATTTGTTCTTTGTTATTTTTTTTCCATAGCAGAATTGTGGATCACAGAAACACTAACATCATTTCATCATGATGGGATTCTGTTGAGCATAACGACAAAAAGCTGCAAGCAGCAACTGAGGGGACCAAACACTTTGTAGGACAGTTGTAGAACATGACACTCCACATCATATGAAACTACTCACGAGTTTCTAGGACAGTCAGAGTCAGTTTAAAGTATTTGAAAATCATAGGTTAGAACATGATGTAGTGCCCCTGCTTGACTGAACAACAGCACAAGTCCTCAAGACAACTTAGTGCACCAAATACCAAGTCTCGTGTCAGTATGTGTGCTTTGTGTGTGATGTTACATTGTAAATGCATTATGTGCAATTATCATGCATGATGGTTGTGTTTGCCAGAATGTGGTGACCTGACTGATTTTAATTTTCAAATTTCTTTATAACTTTTTATTTTCATAGCCCAATGATGCTTCACGTGAAGATTTGGCAAAATCAGACAGCTTGCCTATGACCTTTACAGTCAGGTGACACTCCAGGTTCATTTTCAACAGAGCTGCGACAATTAGTTGAGTACTCAATTAATTGCCAACTATTAATCACCAGAGTTATTATACTTGTTTATACTATTATATATATTATACTTGTTGTGGTGATAAATTTGACCAAATTGACATTCACTAAAACTAAAGACATTTTCATTATTTTTTTTTTATTTTAATTTAGTTAGTTATGTAACCACACAAAATTGATTTTATTTCTAAAGTCTAGTTTTTATTTTTATTTCCATTAACTAAAATGTTTTTTCACACCTAGTTTTAGTTTTTAGTTTAGTTTTGGTTAACTATAGCAATCAACTATTTTGATAATCAATTGATTTTTTTGAGTCATTTTTAATAGGAAAATATCCAAATTCTGATTCCAGCTTCTCAAATGTGAATATTTACTGGTTTATTTGGTCTTCTATGACAGTAAACTAAATATTTTTGGATTGTGGAATGTTGGTTGGGATAAAAGAAAAATTGAGGACATCACCATGGGCTGTGTGAAACATTTTTCACCATTTTCTGATATTTTATGGACCAAATAACTGCTTGATTGATTATAGCCACCGTGCATTGCAAAAAGATCTAGATGGAGGACACATCTTAAACACCAATACATTTTTGTAAAAAGTGATGTCATACCATTGTCATCGAGGCAGTCTAAGGGTTGGGTGGTGCTGGTTGGGGAAGGCCCGGGTCTTTGGGCTGCTGTGGTACAGTGGTTCCCTCCAGAGTCCGCCTCAGGCTGAGAGTGATGAACTGCAGCAGCTGGGGGTTCCAGGTGGTTCTTTTTGCTCTCCTCTTTCCTGTGGCTGTGGCTGTTTTCTTTGGAAGGGGACTTTCTGTGGCAAGAAGCGGGGCTGTCAGGACGAAGTGGCTGGGGGCCTGCAGCGCTGGCGGGAGCAGGCGTGTGTTTGCTGACAGAGCTTTTCTCTTCTTGAGGTTCTGGCGTTTCGTTGTCTGAGCCGTCGACAGAGATGAGACCCTCGCTGTCGGAGAAAGGTTCTGCGTCGGAGTCGTCGTCTGATCGCGGGGAGTCAGGGGCTTCTGGGACGTTGGAGGACTCGTAGTGTGTCTCCTGTAAGGACGCTCGAATGGCTGCCTCCAGCTGACTGTCCTCACTGGCATCTATCAGACTTTCCTGGGATATGAGAATAGAAATGGTGCAGGTGTTGAAAGAAAACTAAGTGTTAGATGAAACAACACAAAAAAAGAAAAACAAGTCAACACTGACAATGATGTTCCCCACTGTAATTCAATTCAATTTTATTTGTATAGCATCAAATCATAACAGAAGTTATGTCAAGGCGCTTTACAGAAACCCAACAGACATTGGCAAAATATCTAATCATATGTAATGACTTAAGTCCTATACTTTAGCTGCTACCAACTGCTAATTACTCTTAATTGTTTAGACATGTGTATTCAGTCATGTATTCAGAAAATACAATATTAAGTCTTTCAAATCAAATACATGGCTCCTACACCTACTACTGGTGCAAATCGCCCTGGGTGTAACTGTTCTTTGACAGTGTTGTTTGAAGCTATGGGAGGTTTTAGCCTGTTGAGGGTGCTGTGGCAGACCAGTTAGTTTTGTTAGAGGCTGGTGATGAATGTAAAAATGCATCATCTCCCAAAGGTTCATCAAATTTGACCCACCAGTGTCTGAGATATTAAGCATGATGGTGCTGTGGTGGGCCAATAAAGTTTATATTCAACATCCTGGGGCCTCATTTATCAACCTGTGCGTAGAAAAGGTTCTAAATTCTTTCGTAGGAATGAAACTTAGAATGTGTGTAAGTACAAAAAAATCCGTATTTATCAAACGTGCGGACACCGGTCGTACGCGCGCCAGTAAGCAATCTGTGATGATAAATCCCACCTGTTCTAAACTGCCATGCTCGTGCATGGTTAGGCTCATTTGCATTCAGAAACGCCTCCAATTGACCATATATGGTAGCAGCAATCCCTTTAAGAGCGCATGAATGGATTTTTTTCCTCGGCCATTTAGCAGGCCTATTGCGCGCTCAATGATGGTTCTTCAACGCACATGAGCCCGGTTGTAGCGCTGCTCCTGCGGGGTCCTCGGGTTGGCTCCGGGGGTCATTAACCACGGCTTCAGTGGTTATCCCCGATTACCTATAGAGCTGTTATAATAAACCATACGAAGCCCAGAAAATAATTTCGAAACGTTGTAACACTCACTAATAAGCCATCCATCCTCAACAGCTCCTGCTTGGATGCGCACACCCACAGAGCTGTTCTGCAGAATGAATGAGTCGTGCGTTCCTCCAAGCTACCGGGCAACAACGTTTAACAGAGACATATTTGCATTGTGCATTGATTGAATGAAATTGGATTGTGTGGTGGTGTTTTTATTGTGATGTGGGTGCAATCTATGGTTCCAATTATGTTTGGGAATACGGTGACGGCGTGAAATCCTCGTTGAATTTCCGCTTGTTGGTGATGTCTGTATGGGAACTGAATATAAGTTGGGGCCAGAGAAATTATTGCATCCAACACTGCCGGCATGATTCTGCTTAGTGTCGGCTGCGAAATGCCGCATATGTCTCCAAACTCTAACTGAAATGTTCCGGTGGCCAAAAATCCCAGGGTGGACAGGAGCTGGATGCGCACTGGGATGGCTTTGGTGCGTTATGTCTCTCACTTAAAAACTGGTTGTAAATCACGGCATAAATCCATCAGTACGTTTTTGGGGAAGCGGTACCTGCTGAGATGCCACCCTGTGCTCTCACTGTCAGCTCTTTGAAAACGGTTTTCCAAATCCTCCAATAGTGCAAGATAAGCCATGGCACTTGAATTTCAAGTTTTCTTTTCAGGTTGTCCTGTCACAGCTGTCTTTTATAACTTGTACATCAATTATTGAAATTGTCTGCTAAATTACTAATTGAGATTTTTTATTAATTAGAGGAAACAGGGAACGTGTGAAGTTGCTGAACACTGTGACTCTCTTCGTGCGTTCTATTTGTGGTTTCACTGTTCTACCACTAGGTTTTGTGTGTACGCATGGTAAGAGTTGTACTTAAATTTACACGTTCCTACGCAAAAGTACAAGTTGATAAATCCCATACTTTGCGTGGGAATGTTCTAACGCACCCATTACGCACACATCTGTGCGTACGCACGGTTGATAAATGAGGCCCCTGGACCCTTGTGTCAAAATCCAACTTTCCCCCTCATCTTTTGTCCAAAACAGGCCAGCAGAGGCTCAGAAGTCATACATGATGGACGGACTTCACACACGGGGGACAAAAAGTAACAACTAACAGAGTTGAAAGTGAGAGAAGAAACTCACCAAACTGTATTTTGGCGGGGAAAAAAATCATAAAGCACAGAGTTACATAAAGAGAGAGGAGAGCTCTTAGAGAAGAAAGACACTGAGAATGAGAACAGACATATGAGATAAGCGACTCACAGAGCGAGCCCGTTTGGCAGGAGGTGCATGGCAGGATGGTCCATCTAGCTGCCCATGCTCTGCCAGGAAGCCAGTCGCCTGCTCCAAGAAAGACGCCACATCCAGCTGGTTCCACTCCACCATTTTTTGACCTAAATGAGCCAAAATAATATTGGAAACAGGTACAGTTTAACTTTATGGGTGACAGGTACACAAACAGGGTGAACTGAAACACAGCATTCATTTGCAACTTGCCACAAGATTTTTAAGACAGTAAACATGTACAATGGGTACATGTAAGACATGTTAATGTATGGATCTTGAACCACAATGCAGATGTATGCAACTGAGGTGAGGTGTCCTCTCACAATCTCTTTAGCTGTCTCAGATGTTTTATTTATTTTATTTTATTTTTTTTAATGTTGCGGGATTTGCATGATTGCAGATGCAGTTACTATTTATTTATACTGCTTACGTAGAGAAAACAACTGTTGTGGACTGTATTCAGCCCACCACAGTTGAATTGTTTATTCTAATAGCATTGCCTTGTTTTTTTTTAACTGGTGTGCAAGATAAGCTGCCTCTTTTAGCTGCATCTTTTAAAAATAGCTGCACCACATATTATCAAAGGCAAGGCGCAATTCACATGTAAACATCAGAGAGGCAGAGGAAGAATACTTTGAAAATAAGCTCCAAAAGAGGTGGATGGTCGCAGGGTAGTTAATATATTAGATTGCATTTCTGTTCTTTCAAAACACTACCTATAAATATGAGTTAGAAGTGTTTATGTGTTCACTATTTTTATTTTGTGTCCCCGTATAATATTTGATAATTTTTGTGTTGGTGATTAGCTACTAAGCGTAACTGTTTAAATGTGTCAATAAATCCAAGACCCATCAACTGCTGCTACGTCCTCCAGTAAACACTCACCTGTGCGGGGATCGAGGATGGAAATGTAAGGGAACTTGTTCAGCTTGTAGAACTGGATGTATCTCTGTCCCTCTTCACTGTCATGATACACCTTTAATTAAGAAAATACTATTTAATGATACAGATGCAGCGTGAGTGCTGTGTGTGTCAAAACCAGCTTTAAGAAATTTCAAGAGCGGGGCAAAGTGGGACTTAAAAGGCTACTTCATCCATTACGCATGATATTTGTTAGTACTCACCCTACACTGCCTTGAATCTTTGACTAAGCCTTTATAGCAACCCTACATTCCAAAAACCATCTAGCCATCTCTGATCCAACTGTATACTAATTACTTCTCAAAAACACATATTTTCACTAAAACGTTGCACACGGACCACTTCTGAAAAATACCCTGAGGCATGGCCATGATGCATGCTTTGGAAGTAATTAGGATATGTCTGGGTACAGCAGACCTCAGATTACACTCCATGATGAGTGTGAGGTATTTTTATTATTTATTTATTTATTTATTTTTATTGAATTTTTAATTGTGTTTTGCTGTTGTTAAAGCGTCTTTTTATTTATTTATTTATTTATTTTTAACTGTAACAGAGATGGCTAGCATTTGTGGAATATGTGATTACTAGGGGTATAAAACCGAACCATAAAAAAATAAAATTGACGAACAGAGAACATTAGAAGGTAGTGTTTTTTTCTCTCCCTGATGTACAAATCAAACTGTACCGAAATTGTAATCCAAAAGCTGCAATACAAACTGTCACACCCCTAGTGTTTACTAAAATGGCTTGTTAATAAAACATTCTTTGGCCGTGTTTCCACCTTGTGTTAACATGCGTCTTGGGTGATCGGATCACCAATGCATCTTGAGATCTGATCGCTCAGGCCACATTCGGAGGTGGCCTGGGATACTTTTGTCCACATCGCATTTAAAGTGTAAGCAGGGGCCGCACTGAGGGACCGCCTGCTCTGCTCCAGCTCAACACCCCAGACAGTGGCCCGACCCCTCACTTGCAGGGTGAGTACTACAAATATCATGCATTATTTGTGAAGTAACTCATTAATGGCTTGGATGCCAAAGTCTCTGATAGAAGTTAATATCAAATGAGAGTATCTGATACCACTGCATCACTCTGCTGGGTCATTTTACGACTACATATGAACTACTTTAAACAAATGTTATTTTTCATGTTTGCTCACTAGCTCTCCACAGAATTTGTGCGATACACTTCTGTCAGCACAGTGAAAATGTCAAATCAGTTTCATCATAGTACATTTCAGCCACTGGACCCTTGCAAACAACTCAGCACACAGTCTGAAGAACTATAAATGCATCACAGATCAAGGTTTAGCAACTTCATACCTGCCAGAATATGAAGTGCTCTCTGATGATAGTCCTCACTGCATCATTGCTCCACACATCCCTGTTCAGACACTGGCAGGCAAAGTCCTGAACATTTTGAATGTTGATCATTAGCCACTTGTTCTCCAGCTGCCCACAGTCTTTTGCCTACAGGTGCAGAGGAGGAAAAATACAATGAGAATGTTAAAAAAAAAAAAAAAACACAGTTGGACCCAATCAGTTACTGCAGAATGAGGAAACAAACAACATAGAAAGGAGGAGAGGGGAAGTTTGGAGCTACTGTGAAGACAGAGCTTGACGGTATACAAACAGCAAATATGAGGAAATTGGTGATGGGAACCCATGTGCCAAGGAGATCCAAGAATATGCCAGTTTTCATTCCAACGAAACATTACACCCACTGATTTCACAACCTGCACACCCTCAACCAGTGAGGGAGAACTAAGCAGTGAAATTAGTGCGTGCATGCTGCCCAACACTGATCTACATAGTCGCCACCATAAATATCACTGAAAGTTCAGCATCCAAGCACAGTGAATTAAGCCACGTGGTGCAAAGGCTCTGGTGACGAACTCCTCACCGTCTCAAAGCTGCCTTTGTGCATGAGCTCAATGGGAGGACGGAAAAGGTCAGCCAGGGTGCTCAGTTTCTTATCCACTGTGCTACCGTTACGCAGCTCCTGCTCCTGGCGTACTAGGAAAGAAATACATTCATATTCATTATAGGAGTAAACGTGACAATAAAAGCAATGTCACAAAGTGTAAGAAACAAGTCAGGGATTTTCTTTTTGGTTATGATTACACTTTATGAAATCGTAAGTCAACGATTTAAGTAGGAATGATCATTTTTGCTTTATAAGTTTGATCTTCACTGAAAAAAATTAAAATGATGGTGCGATTTTTGCTGGAGTCTATACTCAACAAATGTATTTTCTTAAATCTGGAAAATACAATTAGTAGTCGAGGGCATCTATGTAGCACCATAATATTTTATTTACAACAATGTTTTGCCAAACATTTTACCTTCATCAAAAAAAAAAAAAAAAAAAAAAAAAAAAGTTCAGCTCAGATTCGGATTATATTTTAATAAATTTTTCGGCCCTACTTGTTACAACCCGGTTTCTTTAAATGGTCGAGAACAGCAGCAGGGAAAGATATAAAGCACTCACTTGTTTCTGTTTGGAAGTCCCGGAAGCCATCGAATATAGATCGAGCGGGTCTTCGTCGCTTTGGCACTGCACATATAATAGACACATCAAGAGTCACATTCAGATATGAATCAAAAGTCGAAACAGTCAAGTATAAACATGATTTAGCAGTAAGATCCAATAATATAAGTTAGTATAGAGGCAGTTTAAGAATAGTACCTCCAAACAGTGGCTCTGGTTCCACCAATATGTCCTGCTTCTGGGGAATAGGTGCTCGTACGTCACTAAAACATAAGGGAACAGATAGTAATGTAAAAAAAGGAAATCTAAAATGTTAATAAAGTACTAGTGAAGGCAGAATGAACCACAAGAGAAAAACAAAACAGAAGAATTTCCCAATCCAGCCTGTTGTCCTGTAGTTAATGGAGGCAAATCATTATAAATCATCTTACTCTGCAGGGGGACCTCTGCTGCTTGAAGCTCCTGTTGAACTGGAGCTGGTGCTGGGTTCTTCTGCTATCCCCCCTCCATCCAGGAACATGGTCACTGCCATCTCTAGGTTGTTGTTGCATGCTTCTAACATATGTTTTCCTACGCTTTCTGTGGCCCCTAGTGGAATGATGCACATATGTAACTTGTTAAACATCTGCGGACTGAACTGTAATGCACAATGAAAAGCTATGTGACAGCTATGTGAAGCTATGTGTGATGACAATTAGGGATTGCGATTCACTTAAGCATTGCGATTCTTTTTTTTATGCTCTTTTTTTTTTAAATTACTGAATCAATTTAAAGTTAACAAACTGGTATCACATGAAATTAAACTAGACAACCTAGGGAATCCCTCTGCACCAAGCATGCCATGCTGGATCGTCAGCAAAGGGAACGATATTGCTCCCAGGTTTTTCAGCAAGGGAAAAACCAGCATTTTCAAGAGGGCCCCTTGACTTCTCACCTCAAGATATCTGAATGAAAATGGGTTCACAAGGCACCATAGGTCTCCCCTTTGCAGACATGTCCACCTTATGCTAATCCCATGCAGTTTGGTGAAAAAACAACATGCAGTTTTTTGCATACAGTACGGTACAGTACAGTATGTGTTATTTTTTGCCCTTACTAAAATGATGTATTTGTGCATCCTGGGGCCTAAACAGTCTTGCAATTGCATAAGTTAGGTTTGACTGGAAAGCTGAGACTCTTGTGGATTCAATGAGGCCAATTTTACTTATGTGTGATGATGGTAGCCCCCCACAGTAAACTTTCTGTTACAGTGACAGTTTTTTTTTTTTTTTTTTTTTTTTTTTAAAAACATGACATCACTGTATAAATGACTTATTGCAACCTTTCAGATTACAGTGAAACTTTACATCCACAAAACTATAGGACAAAAATTGCAATAAATTGTAATACTGAATCGCAATACTTAAAAATCGCAATACATATCAAATCGGAACCCAAGTATCGTGATAGCATTAAGCATATTTATTATATGTACTATTATTATCACTATTTCTAGACTCCAGAGACCATACCATGCTCTACTTACTGTTCATATTCACACTGTAAATACTGTACTATAAATAGTATACATACATTTATATTCGCTACACTGCACTTTCTGTTTTTTTGCACGTCTGGTTAGATACTAGACTGCATTTCATTGATTTAGTACTTGTACTTTGTGCAAGGGCAATAAAGTTGAATCTGATCTTATCTAATATGATACCAGCTCTGGTGACAATGGACATCTTGGGTTAATATACAGGGATAACTAACTTCTTTGTAGTATTTTAACCTTGACAAAAAATAAATAATTAAAAAATAAAATAAAATAAGAAAAGAAACGTCTGTGCATTTATGTTAAGACTGTGTTTACAGTGCAGTCGTGAGTGTTTAAAGTGCACGGTTAGGTTGGGGAGCTGTGATCAGATCAGACCTTCCCGTTCGCACTGCGCATGTCCGTTTCACTTTCCAAGTCCTCTCTACAAGCAGCCCCGAACTGACTCGGCTCTCCCATGTAGACGATTTCACTTCAAAACCACTGTTCAGCGCACAAAGACTCACAAAGCAACTTTTTCCCCCCACACATGTCGGTGACAGTAAGGTACGATCCCACCGCATGAAGCTGGACATGTTTCTCAGCCAGCCAGCAGTCACAGCGAGGCGGAGCTTGAGGAGCCACAAGCTTAGCTGATGGTGAAGGGAAATGTTGCACACCCGACGTCCATTCCACATTATCAAACATGCAATAGATAAAAGACAAGACCACCACGCGTAGGCTAAAGCTACCTCACTGTAATCAAGCCCACGGGGCACCCGTCGATTTTTTGGAGGGACTGTGAGAGGGAACAGTCGAGCCTGGTGGTTTTGAGAGCCATTCTTGCTGTGTTTTACTTCAGAGTTTGCCAGCTAGCTCCCCACAGTTAGCGGCCTTAACTGGCTGCTGTTCTTCTCCTCTGCAAAGCACTGACAGGGCAGGGGGGCAGTGCAACACTTAATGCCCATTTTCTTTTCTGCGTAGTCAAAATCGAGGTGCCTGAGCGAGGGGGCTATCTCGCCGTGACGCCCAGAGCCGCCTTAACGCACCAGAAACAAAATAAAATGTGTGCTTTACCTGTTATTGCTGTGAATTGTTGTATTAACCCATTCACCCCCAGAGCTGATGCATCTCCGAGCGCCGCCATCTTACCGCCACAAACAACAACACAAATGCTGCGCAGGCGTCCCGACGTCCTTTCCCTGGCGCGAGATCACCTTCCGTCACCAAAGGCTTGTGTTGCATTCTGGGAGATGGAGTTCATTTTTTTTTTTTTTTTTTCTTTTTGGGGGGGATGGAGGGGTGGACTGTCAAAAGAAGTTGTGATAGGTTTAAATAAATCAACTCCACTGTGTACATTCCGATTATAATGTGACTCGGGAATCTGATTATGTTCAAATAAATAAATAAATAAATAAATAAAATAAACTTGCTATTTTAAGTAGTGTCACTTTATTATTATTTATTTGTATAGTACATTCATTTCAGAAACAGTCAACCGAGTCCAAAACCTGAAGCCCCTGATCAACACTTTACTAGCACCTAGAAATGCTCATTCGAGGAGAAATAAGTGTCATCTCAATTAATTCACAAGAAGAAAATCGTACAACCTGCCATAAATAAACAACTAAAAAAAATACATGCAATGATTTCGGGTTTCACTTTTATGTGGGGAGGGGGGTGGCACTGACTTCCTAGTGTCATATCAAGAATTCAAAAGTATTTGTGTAACACTTCCAACCCGACAAATCTGACTGCATGCTGCATATGTATATAATATCACGTTCATGGTCCTAAAGCATATAATGTCACACGTCGTTTAGCTCCAGCATATGGCTTGAATTTAAAAATAAATATCCCTTGGCCCATATTCATAAACCATCGACAAATGAGCGATGGTCCTAAGCCAGAGGTTTTCAAAGTGGGGTTCGGGGACCCCCAGGGGTCTCTCAGGGTATTACAGGGAGTCCTCAGCAAAATGAGGAATAGTTGAATTTCACTTTAATTTCAATCAGGCTGTACTCAGGCACCTTTTACAAGTATTAAAACACAAAAAATCTGATTTTCTGCGTTTCATTTTGTTTTTTTCTGTCAGTGGGGTGTCCAGGGTCTAATGTGAGTCAACTTGGGGGTCCAGAACTTGAACAAGTTTGAAAACCCCTGGTGTAAGACATTTTACCATATAAACCCATGGATATAAAGCAGGACAAGCAGCAAGTGAGTGGCAGCTCAGAAGTCCCAGTCTAAGATAAATACAGAATCAGAGTAACTATCTTTAAATGTGACACTGGTATCATCATTGCCTCTAGGAGCAAACTGTGGGATAGAAACTCAGGCCACTACTTTATGGTTTTGTGGGCCTATGGATTGTAGATGCAAGGAAAAAAAACTATAATGGTCAGTGTAATATATTGCACACACACAAAAAAATCTTACTTTCTCACTTTTCATTCACCATCATTGCATTAAACGATACAACGCTCTACAAATTCAGTCTGTTTTGCTGAACGCATGTGATCTGATTTCACTGAACGGTATTCATGTACAACCTTTAGGTCCTGAGGCAGAAAATGAGTCTTATATAAAAGATGCATCTCTTTAATTGTAATAGAGTAAATCAAGTGTACTCAAGCATTATATACAAGAGACCACGGGGATAAGTCATCTTAGGGTTTGATCAACTAACAAATCAAAACTTGTTGGCAAACAGGGCCGACAAATATATGCCATCAATTTTCCTATGGAAGCAACATTATTACGAAGGCCAATTATGGAGTATTACATAAGATATCTCTGCAGTGCCATAAATACATCTCAGTATTTTAGTTTTCAAAACAATGTGTAAAAAGAAAAGGCATAGCGTCAACTGTTTTAAAATTGCAATTAGCAGTTCCTATGAGAGCAGTTCATTCTTTTTATGGTAATCCATCTTTAAAAATAATTTACACATTAGCGTTATATCAGAAACTCAACTAATAATGGTGAATAAGAACAACTGTTTCACAAAAGTTTGAGACCAGAGAGAGAATGCTGTGATCAGTAATGTTTTCAAGGAAAAAAAAAACCCTCTGGCTTCACTGCCTATGAAATGGAGACCAACTCTATGGACACATAAAATGCTTTTACATTCAAATGAGCTTTATTTCACTGTAGCGGTCACTGTTGTCAACCAGAAATTGGGATTATATCCTGTAAAACCTCTGCTGACGAGCTAGTCAAGCCAGTTGAACAGCAAAACTTGCCTCACATCAGAACCAGAAATTACGTTTTAACAGCTACATCAGGTTTTGCCATAAAGGAGACCGATGTAAGTAATTGCCACTTTATTGAACTGCTTTCAAATGAAATGAACGGCAGGGTGTCAATATGGCATTGGAAATTTAATCTGAAATATTTCAAGACTGCAACATTTGGTACCTGTCTCAGGACATTGTGTTTGGAGCAGAAAATGTGTGTTGAGATCAAGTGCGAAAATATATAACATCCCAAGGGTTAACACGTGTAAATTCTGTTTTAAAATGGATTCTTCCCTTTAAGTCATCTTGAGGTTTATGAGTTCAGTGCTCCTCTTTTCAGAAGCGTCATCCATACACCCAGTGCTCGGTACTATATGAGACCAGTCTCATCCTGTCAAAACAAAGGATTCATACTCACCAAATCCCTCACGCAGTAAGACTGACACCCTTTTCTCTCGTAAACTGCAGTGCAATTTAAATAATGATGTGATAAATAAGACTGATGTCTTATTTTTCTAATGGGTACTGCGGGGATGAGGACAGAGTGAGCCTCCATCCCATACTGTACTCCACATGCAAAAAAAAAATAAATAAAAATAGCTAGTAAGGGCAGGAGGAAAAAAATGAAGAAATGGAAGGATAAAGTTAACCTTTTGATATCTTGTTTCCGCAGCTCATATCCAGCCTAATAAATTAAGAAGCGTTCACACAATAGCATAGATCAAGTTGTGTATGAGTGCATACATGCGTACATGTATGTTTGCGTGTTAAGTGCGTGAGCGATGGGTGAAGTTAATGTTGGAATGTATGCATGTATGTACATTTGTGTCTGGGCAAATATGATTGTGTGCACATAGGCAAGTGTCTGTGAGGCCAATATGTTTCAAAATGAGGTCCGTTTCGTGGGGAGGCAGGGCGGGCGGGGTGGTGAGGGAGAACACTGTGAAGTTGGCGGACGAAACATGACACTGCAGCTCAGAAGCGGATGAAGGTAGCATCGATCTGGCGAACGCTGGGCAGAGCCAGCATGATCTTTCGCCTGTACTGAGGGTCCTTCTGCAGCGGGTTCCTCTCAAGATAGACCGTCTCCAGACTTTTAGCATTCTTCAGCTCATCGAGATCCGACCAGTTTTCTATCTGATTATCATTCATCTGAGGAAAAAAGGAGAGATTGCATAGGAAATAAGGGGACGTAGGACGGGGCAATATATCAATACTGATAACGTGATTTCAGACTAGATATTGTCTGTCTACAATTTTATATATCGTAATATGGCTTAAACGTTGCCTCTTCCTAGTTTTAAAGGCTGGATTACAGTAGAGGAGTCCAGGAATGATCATCATATCAATCCCCACAATATCATTACAATATCAAAAATGGTCAAAAATATAATTGTTGATTTGATTAATCGCCCAACCCTTAGGGGGTCTCATTTATTCTGTTTTATATAGCCCATATATACATTCTAAAAACACCTATCAGAGTGCTGCATTTTAAAGATGAAGTTAAAAAAGCATCATCCCACTTCACTCCATGAATCTGACTGATAACCATACCCAGAACTCCTGTAGCTCTGTCAGATGGCTGATGTTTTCAATTTTCTTTACTCGATTGGCTGCGATGTCCAGAGTTGTGAGCTTTTTCTGCAAAGGAAGACAACAGTTCTTTGGCAGGTCGAACTTTGTTGTTATATGTTTTGCACTACAAGCACAGGGCCTGATATTTGGCATGGCCTCCGGCCCTTTCAGAAATGGTCTGTTGTATTTCCTGTAACTCACATTGTTCTCCAAGCCCTCAATGACCTCAATGCCATTGTGGCTCAGATAGAGCTCTCTCAGGTTGACAAGGCTCTGCAGACCCTCAATTTTCGTAATGCGGTTACTCTGCGGATAAACACACACAGTCTCAAACTTCAAGTTTAAATTAAATAATGTCTCAAAATAACCACTTTTCATTTTTCTTATGCGTTCCTGAAAGTGTTGAAGAGAATTTGTTGGACATTACCTGAATGCTAAGAACAGTCAGGTTGTGTAAACCCTCTAGATGCTGAAGCTGAGTTATCTTATTGGTGCCAAGGAACAAACTTTGCAAAGAGGTGAGTGTGTCCAAGTTCTCTATTACCTGTTAACACAACAAAATGGGAGAAAGACACAAATTAATGATTAAAACGAAACAACAAAATAATTTACTTACGCTCTCACAAATGTCCTCCAATTTCTTATTAGTCTTACTCCGTAATGTTGCAAAGGATAAGTTTTCATTTGTGTAATATCTAATTTACAGAGTTGCAACAAAGAGACTCTCGTTAGCCAACAAGCAGTGTCTGTCTCACCCGGATGCGGTTGGAGCCCAGCTCCAGCATCTCAAGGCCTGTGAAGTGCTCCAAGTTGGCAATGCAGCTGATTTTGTTGTGAAGAAGAAAGAGTTTCTTTAGACGAGTCAAGTTCTCCAGACCCTCCACCTTCCGTAGGATGTTGAAGGACACATCGAGCTGCCTGTAAATCAGTTCGACACATGATGTGCCTGTTAGTAACTGAGAGGAGGGTTCTTTGTCCTAAAGTGACAGCTGTAGAAAAACACAGCCATGTATTTCTACGTCCCAAGAATTCCCAACATCAATTTCTCCAAACTGTGAGGAAACAATCGTGAGGATGTGATGAGGTCGACTACCTGCCTGTAGCCCTATTTGGACAGGATTAGTTTCACAGGCGGAGGTGGGGTTATGTAATCATCACAGGAGCACATGTGAAATTTTATTCCTGTCTGAATCTGCCATGTCAGTAATTTTTTATGGACTGGGTGCACCTGTACCGGTAAAAATCCTGGCTTCTTTTACCCCCAGTAAAATGCAAGGTAAAAATAACCTCATGCAGAACTAGCCCCATTCAAACGGACATAGTGTGTCATTTTCTTGATGCACTAGACCCAAAACTAACACCAGACCAAAAGCCTCAGCTTGGGTGCACCTCCAACAGCTGTGTTTGTGTGTATGTGTGTGGTTTTTTTTTTTTTTTTTTGCTTTTGCAGCTATGTTTTAATGTTAGTTTTCAAAAAATAAACACTAATTTTGGAAGTTACATAGATTTTCAATGTGATGACAACTTGTATGCAAATGAAGCAGGCACTCACATCTCTAATTCTGCTGATGAATTAAAGAGATCTCTTACACTGTGCCGCCTAGCCATTAACATTGCAGATATGACTGGTTGACAATTACTTCACAAACACTGTCCTGAAAATGAATCCTGTCCAATCAGCGCTTACAGTTTCATTCAGACTCACTCCAATTCTGTAAGGTTCTGCAGATTCTCCAGTTTGCGGATCTGATTGTCATAGAGATCCAGTTCCCGCAGTGAGCTCAGACTGTCAAGGTTCTCTATCTTTTTGATGAGATTCTGTCTTAAGGTGAGCGTCTGCAAAAAACACAGGGATTACAGGAAAACAATCAACTGAAACAATCAAACAACAGCAGTGCTATTCTATTACAAAACAATAACCTTCTTTGTTTGGATAAGAATGACTGTGCAGCATGTGGGGTACACGTGGATAAAACTCGAGCGAGCCAGCTTTTCCCCTCAGGTCACAAACCCCACTGTGTCGGTCACTTACAGAAATAGACTTAACACTTACAGTGACACAAAATGGGTTAACCACATACTTACTTTAGCCTTCTGAAGCACCTCCAATCCTTCAATCTTTCCAATACGACAGTGGACAAGATCAACATCCTAGAAACAGAGAGAGAGAGTAGATAGGTTAGTTCAGATAATAACCCACCACTTTGAGACTTATAAACTGTAGGACCAGCTTTGTTATGTTGATGGAAGCAAACGGCAATAATTTCAAGACCATCAACTCACCTCTTCCTCTGGGTCCAGGGTTATGGTGTCCATGTCAACAGGGGACTCTTCCTTGCCTACATTAAGAGTAAGAATGAATTAAAGGAGCTAATTCTGCCATTGGATTGTTAAAAAAAAAAAAAAAAAAAAAAGACCCAGTGATGACTAAATAAATCATAGATTGGCTAACAATTAGGTCTTGTACTTCTGTTATTAACATAAATTTGTGTTACAGCTGACAGCCAAACTAGTACTACATGTTCCACTGAATATGCTGGGGCAGGAGATGTGCGGATTTACTTGTGGTAGTGGGCTGATTGGGGTCCACCTCACCATTGATGCTCTTCCTGCGGGTCTCATCATCACCAGACTCCTCAGACTCACCCCTCCGGTCGACTACATGTGGCAGACAATGAGAAGGGATGCTTCAGTCACCAAAGGAAATGTGCGGCCATTATTTGCTCCATCACATACAGCTGGCTGAACTGAGACATTAACACCAGTGGATGCTAGAATAAAGTCAGTAGGATGCCAAAACTCGGCCTAGCCCCTGCTACCCCAATGGAAAAGTCAGGAAAAGCCATGTGCAACCTCTGCTTAAGGGTCACTGGGTTAAACAAACACTGGCTAGCCGGTTAAGGCTCTGTAACTTCTCTGTGCAACCATGATCCTTGATATTACAGCGAACAAGGCTGCGGAGGAATAATTCAAAAGCTATCTCGCATTTAACACTATATCAAACTCACCTACAGGCTCCTGTGAATGGGATCAGGGCAACCCTTCGTAATGCCAGAAACAGCTTGAGCATATTAGCCTGCTACACCGCCAGCACAAGCTACACAATGCTAAATATTAGCTAGGTGAGCTAGCTGGCAAGACAACAATTACTCTGCAAAACAGACCGCATGTAATGGGGACCGCCAGGCCATGTCAAACAATAAAAATAAAATCATTTTTCGATCACCGAATTAACTGGAAAAACGGGTAGGCTAACTGCAGCCGATTAGCAAGGCAGTATGACATTAATGGGGGAGCGTTAGCTAGCTACCTAGCTAGCTACCTAGCTAGCTAGCAAGCTAACGAGCCTTGTTATTAGCACATTAGCTGGCAAGCAAAAGGATGGAGGTCTGGATGGTGACAAGGGAAAAATAACACTAAGTCCATCACCTGCTTTGCTCACACAGACGCAGAAATGTTGCTTTGGCTAAACGTCGGCTCACCTGCCGGGTACAATCGTGACACAGCCATATCTTTATTAATTCACTCACCTTCCATTTCTTGAGGTTCTCCAGTGGACAGGGAAGCCATAGTTCCTGTAAACACTCCTGACAACCGCCTGGCCAATCCAGGGCAAGCACCGCTGGCATGCTCGGCTTTTGGACGCAAGGGGGCGCTGTGAGACTGTATAATGCGCCACTAATCGCAAGTAATCGCCACACTAATCACACGCTGATCACTCACCTTCTCCATGTACAGCCATTCTTCATTGGTATAACATGTTGCAAAGAAAAGCAGCCAGTGTTTCTAGTTAATTATTAGCCTCTACGTGATGCAAATGCAGAAAGTGGTCGTGCGTCTTGTGTGCACAGGGAGTGTGTGCATCCCCCCCCCATTTTATTATTCTTATTTTAAGTTCTTTTAATCTACTTATGTATTTGGAGGTTTGTTCCTGCAGCCGAGGTATGCATAGGCATCGAGAGTTGATTCCAATCTGTACTTTGATAAAAACAGCATAGGCACAGCAGTGTTTCCTCTCTGATTTGAATACATTCAAATCAGAGCACCACAGTCATGCATGACTGTGGTGCTTTGGGCAATAATTCTAGTTCTAAAACAATTATTCAGTAGTTTAAAGCATCTGGACTACACTTAGTTTTAGTTAGTTTTAGATTACATTTAAGCCTAATTATACAATGTATTTTCACATTTTCTCTTCCTTGCTGTAGTGGCATGCCACAGCAAAATGAATACAGAGGAAACACTGGGTATTGTTCTATAACTATAGATCATTTTCCTATGCTTAATATGAGTGTATTTTTTGGTATAGAGACTGGAGAAGTTGTCGGGGTCTTCTGTATAATATTCAATTTATTTTATAGTACAAAATGTGCCATATAAATAAAGTTTGAGTTGGCTCTATCTGGGACAGCCTGCAAATTGCAGTGTGATTTTGTCTTTGATTCAAAGTCTCAGTGTATGCTGAATTTGACAGAAAACATTAAGCCTGAGTAAGCGCAAAGTTCACCTTAGGGGACATCTGGTAGCTCTCCAGTCAGCTCAACCTTGTTGGACTTCACGCTCAGTCTACCAGCAATCTTTCATCTATGTGTGAGCTGAGTCTTGCGTGTTCTTTAATGAAGCAATAGGAGAAGATATTCGGTCTCAAAATATCAGTTTATTTAGCCGTAGATGAATAAAGCATACAGAGCTCTGGGTCTGAATCTTCCTATCCCTGACCAACAACAAAATGTGTCAGTTCACGAAGTCTGACAGACTATCTTTCCCTGACCCAGTCTGATATACTTAACAGAATGTTTCATCAACATGTGAGTGTGTTCTTCTCCCGGATTGGTCCGTTAATCTGACTCCATTCTCTTCCTTGATGTGCTTGCATTCTTGTTGCTCCCCACCTGCAGCTGTTAGACTTCAGTTGTCATCCACCTACTATGGCTCCCATTCTCTGAAACCACAGAGCACAACACAGCACACAGAGCACAACACCACATATCCTATCTCTATACCCCACAGGGGTCTCTTTTACCAAATATGGGGTAAAGCAGGTTCTTCTACAAACATCCCTACAAGGTCTTCTCCTAAGAACATCGCTTTCCTGTTCCTCTAAGGTATTTTTATTATGTAGTTATTCTTGCACATCTCTGTTTGTTGCATATCTTCAGTACTTTTCCACTGTCTCTACAATATCCTGTTATGCACAGTGCTAATAAATACATTACTTCAGATTAATGTGTTTTACTTATTATTGCTAAGCATCAAACCATAGCATATGTCTACAACCTCTAACTCAAACTTTCCAGAGCAGAAAAGATGAAGAAACAATCACTTAATACCGGTAGGTCTATATCACAACAGACAGGCCATACCGCATTATATGAAACAGTAACAGAAAGTCCCCTGCAAAGTCTCAGCCAAACTTTCTGCCTGTTTTGTTTAGCTTCCATTTTAACAAAATGAGAGTGCTCTAAGTGAAACTGGCTTATTCATGGTCTGCTGGTCTGGACACTAAACTTCATATCTAAGACAGAAGCTTCTCTTTTAGTCATAACATAACAGCATGACACATAACGTGTTTGGGAACATCTTTTATTCAGTGTGTCTTAGGATACCATGAATGAATACGTTCGCATCTTTCCAGCAACTCTCTGAGAAATACTCTCTCCCTAATCAACATTTTTTCAGATACCTACAAATTCAAAGTTTTGCCCGCAATATTAATCCTACATTTCATCTGGTAGCTCTCCAGCCAGCTCAACCTCTACCTCAAACTTTCCAGAGCAGAAAAGATGAAGAAACAATCACTTAATACCGGTAGGTCTATATCACAACTGACAGGCCATATTGCATTATATCAAACAGAAACAGAAAGTTCCCTGCAAAGTCTCTGTTTACACACTCATGTTCTGCCTGTTTTGTTTAACCTCCATTTTAACAAAATGAGAGTGCTCTAAGTGAAACTGGCTTATTGTTACATGTTTCATACACACACGCATACATGCTTCAACACAGATAGGGATATGGCGTTACATTATCATATTGTGTTAGCTCTGACCTCTTTCTGCGCGGTATGCTCCCATTTTTATTCATTCTTCTTAATTTTGCCCAAAGACACGGGACTGACCTCACTCAGTTTTGTATTCTAGGCTATTATCAGAAGAAAAAGAACATAGTATTCATCATAACTTGCCGTTCATATCTGCTACTGAAGGACAGATAGGAACAAAATGCTGTGTATTATCAGAGCAGTGAACCACAAATTTTGACAATCAGGCAAGCAATAAGAATTTCATATCAGTTTTCTGTATTTCTCTCTTATCCTCTTACCCATTAAGGCGCCTCATGTTTAACTATTGCCTAAGCATACTTTACTAGATGCATCAATCACTAGCTAGGCAGCAGTGAAACTTTAACTCTTAGGTTATTTCTACATGCTAAAAGGACTCTACATACAGTCACTGGAAGAGTATAAGGGGATATTATAGAAATATTACAGTAACACTGTAGGAGAGTAGAGAAATCTGCATGGACTCCCTAAAGTACAGCTTGAGTGCCTTTGACATTGGGTAATTATTTGTACCCTTGTGGTTTGTGTCACTCTTGGTCCTGTATCATAACTACAATATTGAGTGGATAATTATATTACCTATTTTTCATATCCACAAACCTACAAAACTTTTTTCATTTCAAGGCCACTCATCCATAGTCTGCAAAGTTTAAAATATTGCTTTAAATTAATATTTTACCTAATTTATATATTTATCTTGATATTTATTTTAATATGTATTCATTCATTCCTTTATTTATTCATTCATTCATTGTATTTGGCACAGCAAACCCTGTCTCTTGATATTGTACCTTAACATTTAGAGGAAACGGTACATGTATTTACCTTTTTCTGCTTGGGAACATACACCCAGTGGCCACTTTATTAGCTCCACCTGTACCATCTAATGTTGTTCAGTGCAACAGCTCTGCCATAAATTCTACCTTTTAAGGAAGTTTATAATGTTCAGTTTTTGTTGACACTGTGGAGAATGTTTACATTTAGTTCTATGTTTATTATTGAGGTTGTAGTTTGCAGAGGTCTTGTACTGGACTACATTATAGGCATCACAACAGTAAACTTTATGGCAGAACAGTTGTATTGGATTGTATTAGGTTGTACAGGTGGACGTAATAAAGTGGCCACTGGGTGTATATGTACCTTTGTGGCTCTGAAAAAGGTTCATATCCTTACCTTGAGGTCCAATAATTAGCCCTAGCGGGTAGATTTGTGTAGTCCCAGAGACACTAAGTCCCCTCTAGGAGTATTATAAGGACAGATTAATTAAATACATTCAACATATACCTATAAGGTAAAACTGGGTACAACTCACACTGTACGGATGTAGAAGAAAATTAGAGGAATACTTATAGGGAATGGAATAGGTGGGGATTAGATAGGGAGTGAAAGTAACCAAATAAACATTAGTAAGATAACTTTTACCCAAACAGAGGCGAGCGGATGTGCATACAAAACCCCCACCCAGTAGTAGCTATCACAACAAGGTGATCAGAGAGCGGAGGCAGACCTTTTTCAGTGCACCGGAGTTGGTAGAAACAGTTTCGTTCTGTTGTCTGGATTCATCCGACCACTGGTTAAAGCTATATATGGCTTAAAACAATCTTGGCTATTTATTTTTATATCTCTAAATCGCTTGGTCCGAATGGGGTGCGCGTTGACAAGTGGGTCTATTTGGAGCTACAACTACTAAAAAATGTATTCTTTTGGCATCCTCCTGCTGCTGTGTCATTTATCACGCGGTGTGCCTGCTCCAACAGGTAGGAAAAGTCTGTCTCTTCGCATTAATGTGTGTTTGATATGTTTTCCTATAATTAAGAACTCAGCACACAACTGTTTGGCGACTTCCCTCACGAAGAAACGCAATTCTTTTCCCGCGTCAGTGGTAGCTCCTCGAAATTCAGTTTGTGCGTACTTTCAACATCTCCTATAATACACCTACAAGAACCCTTTTATTGTTGCTGCAATGGGCTGGGCTGTGGGCCTATTTGTGATTTCAGATTTAATCAGGGTAATTAGTGTTATTAGATTGCCATAGCATCTCAGCGCTTAGGCTACATCCTGTTTTTGTGTTTGCCAGACGCGGCTGTCATCCAGATCCAGCAGTGGCTGGTGCTGGGTGGAGGTCAGGTGGTCCAGGAGGTTTTGCTCAACGGGGTCTCCCTGAACAGCAGCAGCCGTGAAGTCAGCAGCGTTATCCGGACCATGACGGCCGATGCGCCGCCTCCACTGCCCCCCGGTGTCAACCAGACCGCGATTCCGAGTAAGACAGTAGCTAATGATTATGGAAATTAATCAGGTGATGACAGGAAAAGCTTCAACCTGCAAATCTGTTGCACGTGAACTTTGCTGTATGCTTGTTATTTTACACGGATCATCTACTTTTACCGAAACTGTAAATTCTTTGCACTTGGGCTGAATTCCACAGGAAACCAAACTGTGCTCCGTTTGCGTGAATGCAAACTGGAGGGGTCGCAGGTTCACTGGAGTGACCGTGTGATGTTGGACGGGAATGTGCAGCTGACTCTAAACCAGTGGGACAGGTGGACAGCCCAGACCCCCCAGGCTATTGCTCTTAAAACGCTTTGGGAGCAGGACCCGGCCCGCACCAGGAGGGAGAGGATCCATCTTCAGGAGGGCTGCGTCAAGCTGATGACAGAGTTAAGGCTCTCTGCTAAACCGCGAGGTAAGACGGCATTTTGAGTTTCACTCTCACATTTTTGCTTTTGAGCAGAAACAGCCCTTCAACCGTGCTTTTTCAAATGTTAATGACCTTTGTAACCTGAGTGCTGTTGGCTATGTTGGATGCCCGGTTAAGTTTCTGAGGGCTCTTTCTGAAAAGAAATGATAACAAACCAATTGGTTGTTGCATCACAGAACTTGAATTGTTCTCAAATTCAGGTTCTACGGCTTGCATGCCTATGTGGTGGACACCCAAATCACCAAATTGGGTAACAAACCAATTTGTTGATTTAAAGAGTGACACACCTGGTTGACATTTGGCTGCTTTGTTGTTTTAGGTCCTCTCCAGCTGTATTCAACAGGGTAATAAAAGCTCTGTCACTGGTTCAGGTTGATAACTCACCTGTCATCATAGAACCACATAGACAAAATGCCATTAAAAAAAAAAAAAAAAACCTCATTTCCAGTTCCTTTTTTTTTGCCATTTAACTGATGCTTTTATCCAGTGTTATTTTTACAAGTGCAAAAGCGGAACAAACCTCTCGCATCACCAGTTATACAATAATTGACTTGGGACCTCTTGAACCTGAACCTGAATCTAAGAATCAGAGGGTCCTGATAAAGTTCAGGAAAAAACATTCAGAAAAAACATGCAGTTTTTCATAATAGAGGTCCAGCTCACAATGCTTTTCATACCATATATAATTCGGCTTCAACTTGTCAGTTAAAAACTAACATACTCTAACACTCTAGTACAAAGATGATCTTTTTACTTGTTAAATATAGCCCTTTATGATGTTACAGTCAAACCTGTTTCTGCTGCAGTTGTTGGGTGGTTCTTTTTCTGCTTGGTAAGGGTGGGAAAAAAAAAAAAGCCTGACAGTTTCCTGTGTTTTGTTGACATTAAGGCCTCCTGTTACTGTAAAAGTGAAACTGAAAGGGATGAAAGTTCTTTCAACATTCGACCACTGTGTGAAGCTTGCCAAAAACATGTTCTTACCAAAGGGTTTTTTTTCCCTTCCTTTTTTGTTCACAATACTCTTTGTATGTGATAAGCATCTGATATCAGCATGAACATATCTGTGCCGTCATCCTGAATTTACAACAAGCATGCTGCTAAGCGACAGAAAATGTCATTGGTATAACACTCCATCACAAGCAATAGAACAGCGATGCAGGCTTTCATTTCTTGATTTGTTTGCTGTGATAACAGTGGTGTGGTGGCTGTCCTTCAGCTGCTCAGGCAACAAAGGCCTTGGCAAAAAGGCAAAACAGGCTTGGATTGAAACATCTTCCCATATATCTGCTTAATTTGCAACCCCCTGTCTTCCTGTCATTGTTGCTGCTATCCTATGCAGCTATGCAAAATGTTGTGTGTACAATTTACATGTCATCAGATGACAATTCTTGGATGTTTTCCCAGCTACAGAGATTCCTATGGCTCCGTTTCTGGTCCCAGTCTTTGCATTGCTTGCCCTTGTTGGGCTGATCATAATCGGCATCTTCATCTCCAAAAAACAAGGTGAGTAAATTAAATTGGTCTCCCCTGATAATAAGTCATGTTTATGTACAGTACAGGCCAAAAGTTTGGACACACCTTCTCATTCAATGCGTTTTCTTTATTTTCATGACTATTTACATTGTAGATTCTAACTGAAGGCATCAAAACTATGAATGAACACGTGGAGTTATGTACTTAACAAAAAAAGGTGAAATAACTGACAACATGTTTTATATTCTAGTTTCTTCAAAATAGCCACCCTTTGCTCTGATTACTGCTTTGCACACTCTTGGCATTCTCTCCATGAGCTTCAAGAGGTAGTCACCTGAAATGGTTTTCACTTCACAGGTGTGCCTTATCAGGGTTAATTAGTGGAATTTTTTGCTTTATCAATGGGGTTGGGACCATCAGTTGTGTTGTGCAGAAGTCAGGTTACTACACAGCCGACAGCCCTATTGGACAACTGTTAAAATTCATATTATGGCAAGAACCAATCAGCTAACTAAAGAAAAACGAGTGGCCATCATTACTTTAAGAAATGAAGGTCAGTCAGTCCGGAAAATTGCAAAAACTTTCAATGTGTCCCCAAGTGGAGTCGCAAAAACCATCAAGCGCTACAACGAAACTGGCACACATGAGGACCGACCCAGGAAAGGAAGACCAAGAGTCACCTCTGCTTCTGAGGACAAGTTCATCCGAGTCACCAGCCTCAGAAATTGCAAGTTAACAGCAGCTCAGATCAGAGACCAGATAAATGCCACACAGAGTTCTAGCAGCAGACCCATCTCTAGAACAACTGTTAAGAGGAGACTGCGTGAATCAGGCCTTCATGGTCAAATAGCTGCTCGGAAACCACTGCTAAGGAGAGGCAACAAGCAGAAGAGATTTGTTTGGGCCAAGAAACACAAGGAATGGACATTAGACCAGTGGAAATCTGTGCTTTGGTCTGATGAGTCCAAATTTGAGATCTTTGGTTCCAACCACCGTGTCTTTGTGAGACGCAGAAAAGGTGAATGGATGGATTCCACATGCCTGGTTCCCACTGTGAAGCATGGAGGAGGAGGTGTGATGGTGTGGGGGTGTTTTTGCTGGTGACACTGTTGGGGATTTATTCAAAATTGAAGGCACACTGAACCAGCATGGCTACCACAGCATCCTGCAGCGACATGCCATCCCATCTGGTTTGCGTTTAGTTGGACGATCATTTATTTTTCAACAGGACAATGACCCCAAACACACCTCCAGGCTGTGTAAGGGCTATTTGACCAAGGAGGAGAGTGGAGTGCTGCGGCAGATGACCTGGCCTCCACAGTCACCGGACCTGAACCCAATCCAGATGGTTTGGCGTGAGCTGGACTGCAGAGTAAAGGCAAAGGGGCCAACAAGTGCTAAACACCTCTGGGAACTCCTTCAAGACTGTTGGAAAACCATTTCAGGTGACTACCTCTTGAAGCTCATCGAGAGAATGCCAAGAGTGTGCAAAGCAGTAATCAGAGCAAAGGGTGGCTATTTGAAGAAACTAGAATATAAAACATGTTGTCAGTTATTTCACCTTTTTTTGTACTTAACTCCACATGTGTTCATTCATAGTTTTGATGCCTTCAGTTAGAATCTACAATGTAAATAGTCATGAAAATAAAGAAAACGCATTGAATGAGAAGGTGTGTCCAAACTTTTGGCCTGTACTGTATGTACCCCTTAATCACACTTCTCAAAGCATTTTTAAAGCAAAATCAGATGTTTCCCCAGAATGGGCCACATGCATGTAATTGGAATAATTAAACAGTTTGCCTCTGCTTTGAGTTTTACTAAAGTGTCATATTCTTGCTCTGCTTTATTTTGATCATGTCTTGTAATCTGTAGCCACATGACTTTGCTGTGATCTGTCATGCTCATGGGGAATATGAAAAGTGTGGTCATGTGTTTCTTTCTCACTGTCTCCCCCCTAGGTCTGAGGCACAGTGGAGGTAAAATAATAACAACTAAGTGTTGAAGTTTTCTGTTTGGTGTCTGTAGATTACTTAGTTAACAGGCTTGGGAGTTAGAGTTGAAAAATTAAATATTGCCTTTATTTATACTCAACGATCATTGCGGGTTGGCTCTCATTTACATTGATGTTGAGTGAATGAACACAAAACAACATAACCAGCTAGTAAAAATACATGTTCTGTATAATAAAACAATTCAGCTGCAATAGAGTTGAAAGTGTCTGCATGTTATGTTTGCATGTTGAGTAATGTTCTTACATAAACTGAGGGGTGTGTGTGTGTGTGTGTGTGTGTGTGTGTGTGTGTGTGTGTGTGTGTGTGTGTGTGAGAGAATCCTTACAAATCCAAGACTCCTCCACCTAAATTGGTGGGATTGTCTAGTTCATCAAATTAATTTGGCTGATTTTACTAATTTGTTTCAGGTATTCAAATATGACTGTCAGATCTGATGTATTGTTTTCTTTTCTCTAATCTCTGCTCCCTCATTTCTTTGCAGGTGTGCTTGGCTCGATTATACACTATCCTCCAAACATGACTGAAATGCCACCAGACAAGGAGGACGGTGGTTACCAGGCCTTGAATCATTAAAATATATCTATATATATATATATACTACTGTTTGTTTACATCTGTGCAATATTAGTATTTGATTCATTGTTTAAATATTTTAATATGTAGCAGTGTTTTTTTTTTTTTTTTTTTTTTTTTTTTTTTGTTTATCCATTGTGTTTCCTATTATGTAATCATGACAGTTTTACCAATAATGTTATATAATTAAACATACATTTATGGCATCTTTGGTTGTTTATTTATTTTCATGTGGTATTTATGGACCTTGTTCAAGTACTGCATAGATTCTAGCAGACCAGCTGATTTATAGGACCTCATGCCCCAGTGTCATGGCCTGTCTCACAATTAATCAGTGGGGATTTCAGACGTTCGGGCACAATGATGGAAATGTCCAAGCACTTCTCTGTGGTTCATATAGGTTTGACTCGAAAAGAAGTTGGTTATAAGCTGTTTTCCTGTTGCTCACTTTCATTTTTACACTTTACACTGTCACATGACCTGCTGATAAGATGGCTACGGCCTAGGCATACTTGAGAGTGCAGTGCCACATGAAAATCCCCCAATCTTTCGGTTTTGACAGTGGCAGTTTTCCAGGTTTCATGTCTGGTTTAATTGACTACAGTTTCAACATCTTGCCTTCTACATTGTTACTATTGACAGATATTTCATTAGTCCTCATTAAACCAGGGGAAATGTGTCCATTCTGTTTTTTAGGAGACTGAGACTGTTAAGTTAAGAGTTTTTGTTTGTTTTGTGTCAGTGAAACTGCCTCAGATTTTCATGTATGTTTTCTGTTTCATTGCTAGGCCTTCAGGCAAGTTCAACAGTAGATTTAGGATTGGATGTAAATTCTTTGACTTTGATTAAATTTGGTGTCGCTTTTGAAGTGCCAAGTAGGTGTGAATTGGCTTCAACGTTACCCTTAAGTGCCCAGCCATGATTATTTAGATGAAGATTAAACTCCAGGGCCCGTATTCACAAAACATTTTAAGGCAAAAAGTAGCTCCTAACTTGCTGATTTAGGAGAAACATAAGAGAGAAAAATAATGGGCATGTCAGTCCTAATTTAAGGACTTCTAAATTTCTTTGCTGAGAGAATTTCACTAAATGTCTTAGCACTAAAAGGAGCTCCTAACTCTGTGACAAGTTAAGGGTAGTCAAGAGGACTCCGAAGTCACCAACTCAGACCTCCAGCCCCGTTATGCTGCTGTTGCAATGGCCAAGCTCACTGTATACCATCGAGGCAATAGATAGTGATAAAGATTTGGGGGCAGAGCCTCCTCCCAATAAATACAATAAAGATTTATAATAAAAGTTTACTAGTTAATATAATTTGATGATGAGTATCACAGTTCAATATAGCATTTGTTAATTTTTCCATATGCTAAATAGCTTGAATGATAGAGTAACACATTGTAATCTCGAGTATTTACAAATAAGTGGCTCATATGTTACCTGTTGAAGTTGTTTGGCGCTTGAACTCTGTAATCGTTGTCCTCGCCTGAAACTGAAGTGCGAGTGATGAGTGGGGAAGCTGTACTGATCCGAAGAGATATCTGTTCAAATTTCTGGTATTCCTGCTTCAAATTTCCCTTTAATGATATCCTTCCTCTGATGCACAAGTTGTGCAAGAAGGACAAGCTGTTCTTGCAGCCAGTTTGGCTTTCACTTTCGTTTGGAGGACACAGCTTCAAATATTTTATCAGCCATGGTCACTGTAGTATCAAGATAATACTTGAAAGGCTGCTTATACATATATATTTTCTAATTGTTTAGCAAGACACAGATGCAAAAGAGGCTGCTGACAATTAGCTAAACATGTGCTTGATTGGTCTTTGTATTGTTCTTTGTTTCATCTTCAATCAGAGAAGGCTACATGTTTTATTTTTTAGATCTTTATTTAAATATTCCAAGACTATCATAATACCTCTGTCTGCAGTATTTCCAAGATAAGATCACTCACAAAGACCCATTTTAAGAGGAAACTCTTAGTTGGGAAGTTTTGGTGACATTTAAGAGTACTCTTAGTGGTAAGGTAAGATGTTACGGGCCCTGATGGCTACCATCAACCAGTTTGTTGATACCCCATACTTGAAGCATGAGAGGTGTTTGATTTTTCTCTATCAAATCAGATTATATGCCCATTCATTTGTCTTCAGCTGCTGCTTTTTTGATGATTCATTTGACCTAAACACAGGGCAAATATTTTTGAAGAATCCAGTATGAAATCTCCCCATGTTTCCCAAACATAACACCAAATATAACACAGTAGGGGAGAGTGGGGTAAGTAGTGCCAATTTTTACTTAAAGTGCCTTTAAAGCGAGGGGGTTACAGTAATGCCTCCAACTAAAATATGCACATATAGTTTAGGATGTTGTGCATCCCTGGGAACAGTCACTTTGGATCTTATATAAACTGTTTGAGAAATATAGCTTTCGAAAAAAAAGTGGTTTTGTGGCACAACTTGCCCCTGGTGCGGGGTAAATTGTGCCATTAGAGAGAATACACTGGGGTAAATTGTGCCATTGATAATTGAAGTAAAACAGATAATTTTAATCTCACAAATGATAATGCTATATAAAAGCAAAACAAATTCAACACAAAATTATTTATTTAACATTTATTTATTATTTTAACAAGATCACAGGCCACTTTTCTATAACAAGGCCTAGCGCCACATGAACACACACCCAGAACAAAATAAAAAATCCAAAATGAGCACCTGAAAATCATCTTCATCTGAATCTGAATAGTTTTAGTGATCAAAGGTAAGAAAATAATGTACAATAACAATAAAATACAATAAAGTAATATATAGTATATAATCACAAGTTGTGCCACTGGCACAACTTACCCCAAGGCCCTTTGACACAAATTACCCCAAGGCCCTTTGGCACAAATTACCCCAAACCCACCATTTTGAAAAAAAATGCATCCCCCAGCTGTTTTGAGCTAACATCATGCTAACTGTATAGACTCATGGTGTAGCTTACTAAAGTACTAAAACCTGTGTGAACTGTTTTCAAAGTTTTCTATAATTGTTCAAACACAGCAATCAAAAAACCTTCATCATAGAAATTTTACTTTGGAGGGCAAAAAAATGTTTTTTGAACTTAAATGTGTTTACCTCTCAAGCCATGTGTCTCCCTTCTTTGCAGGATGAGTGAAATGGATGCCTCTTCAAAAATATGTGGTCACATGACCAACTTCTTCTATGGTTTTCTAGATAACAGGGGTGGCACTACTTGCCCCTTGGCACAAATTACCCCACTCTCCCCTATATTGCAATCAGTGCTACTTATTTCTCCATTCTTTACAGTACCTCCACTAAGACTGCACTTTGGCCTCTTTTATGCTTGTTTTAAACTTCTAATACCTTTTTAATATTTAAAACACATTCCTGTTAGTTCGGCAGCTTTAAAACAACTGTGAAAATGAATGGGCACACTTTTCACCTATCATACTAGAAATGCAAGAGTTATGAATACATTCTTGTTCAGACTTGGCACAGACACTGCAATGTTATTTGTAACTCAGTTTGTAGGCTGTACAGCAGAAACAATTTGCCAAGTCATCACCAAGTTCACTGCAGGCTGCAACAAGCACGTTTTGGTTTTGTTGAACTCATGCGTCTGTTTCCAGGAAATCTGACTTTAAACGCCGGTTTTTAAAGGCTGCTCATGTGTTGTCATCTTTTATTTACGATATGTTCATCTTTTGCTTTCGTTTTGTGTTGCCATTTTTCCGCCCGTTACAGTGCGTTGAGCCCTCAGAGCCACCACACCCACAACTGCGTCTTTTGGCCAGAAGATGGCGGTACATGCTTTCCACACAGGCTTTCCATCCGTACTCACGTTTTACTGAGGGGGTGGGTCCTTACGTCATCTCCGGAGATTTTCCACCAATCAAATGCATACATGAATGTCCGTTACTATAGTAATGCCATGCTAAAAAAACACAACGTTTGAACAAACCAATCAGGGCAGCGCTTTCGGACATTTAAACCAGACGGCATCACGCTCTCAAAATTTGAACACCAGGAGGGAGAGTATCAGAGCTGAGGTGGAGCACCTTTCTTTGAGAAGTGAGTCGATGTTGTTCAGATGGCTGGATGATATATATTTAACTTTTTATTCAGTTTGTTACTGGATCAAAGATAAATTACACGGCAGCTCGATACGCCTTGGCTGTGCGACCCGTTAGTAAACGTTTACGGTATGCTAGCTTGCGAGTCTTAAGTTAATGGAAACGCTGACGTTATTTAGGCCTACCTAACGCTAATTATCGGTTTAAACTTATCTTAGCAAGACAGGGTTACTTAATGTATTTGAGTTGTCGTAATACAAATGCTAACCTTTTTAACCAAATGAAGTTAAAACTATCCTTTTACGGAATTTGAGCTAACGTAACGTGTGCTAGCGTTAACCGCTTTTTTGGCGTCGCATAACGGCTAATGAACATTATCTGTTTTGTCTCAATGTGCAGGTCGTTTCCTGGTTCAAACATGGCTCAGTTTGGATTTGAGAACGATATCCACAGCATTTTGAAGCTGGACATGCCGATCACCAATGCGCCCATGGCGAGGTGGCAGAGGAAGGCCAGCTCGTCAACCACATCTGCTTCAGCTGCTTTATCACCTGGGAAATCAGCCAATGTGTCGCTGAGTTCATCAAAAACACCCAACAAAACTCCAGGTAACTTGCTCTTAGTCAGTCAAGGGGCTGGTGTTTAACCTTTTTTTATGAAACCTAAGATATTAATCAATGAGTCACTCTTCCTAGGTAAAAATTTAAAATGCACCCCTTCCAAAGTTGGAGGCGACCGCTTCATTCCCATCAGAAACAGCAAACAAATGGATGTGGCAAGCTTCCTCCTCACCAAAGAGAATGAGCCCATGGACACAAACAATCCTGCAGGAGCATCGGTAAGAAGTTTGCTTCTATACAGCATGGTATTCCTGCTTTTTTTAAGTAAGCTTTTTATTGACCAGACTGTTATTTTTTTTGTCTTGAAGGAAAACCAGAAAGCCTGGTCTGTCACACTCAATGGATACAACATCGAGGAAGCAAAGATCCTGCACCTTGGAGGGAAGCCACTGAATGCTCCGGAAGGTACAGTAGTTGGGATGCTGTCGCAATGTGCAGTGGCATGGGGTGAACATGATAAGCCAAAGGTTGATGTGATTTTTGCTCTCATTTACAGGCTATCAGAACAACTTGAAAGTCCTCTACAGTCAAGTTACAACCCCGGCTTCCACCAAAAAGACACGATACATATCATCCATTCCTGACAGAATCTTGGATGCTCCTGAGCTCAGAAACGATTTTTGTGAGTTTATGAAATGACTGATCACTGATTAATTCACAATAATATGCATGCATCTCAAAGTTTGGGCTCAGTTGTTCAAGTGACATACACGACTCACAAAAAGTTAGGGATATTTGGCTTTTGGGTGAAATTTATGGAAAATATAAAGTTCACGCTACAGTGATATTATATCATGAAAGTAGGGCATTTAAGTAGAAGCATACACTGGTGATTTCCTCATCTCAAACAATTTCTTGAAACAAAAGCCAACAACAGTGGTGGGTATACCACAACAAAAAATGTCAGTGTCAATAACTTGTCATGTGCCCTTGAGCATCAATTACAGCTTGACAACGACGTCTCATGCTGTTCACAAGTCGACTTATTGTCTGTTAAGGCATGGCATCCCACTCTTCTTGAAGGGCGGCCCTCAGGACATTGAGGTTCTGGGGTACAGAGCTCCGAGCCTCTACACGGCGACTCAGCTGATCCCATAGGTTTTCTATGGGATGCAGGTCTGGAGAAAGTGCAGGCCACTCCATTTGAGGTACCCCAGTCTCCAGCAGCCATTCCCTAATGATACGTCGATGAGCTGGAGCATCAAACACCTGATGTGAATTTTGCCGTTAAACTCCTTGTTAGAGAACAGCAACTTGTGCAAAAAGTACTGAAACATTGAACAGTTGGACATGTGCATTCAAAAGTTTACAGAAGGTCACATTAAGTTCACCTGTAAAGGTTATAATGCATTTTAGGTTCATCCTGAAATTTCACCCGAAAGCCAAATATCCCTAACTTTTTGTGAGTAGTGTAACTGCAACAAATTAATCATGAATCACTTCAAACTAATCTGCTGCAGTTGTTTGTACTAAATATGCTTTCTTTTGGTCCCACTTTTCCCAGACTTGAATCTTCTTGACTGGAGTAGTCAAAACATTCTTGCCGTGGCTCTTCACAACAGCGTCTACCTGTGGAATGCCACTCACGGGGACATCACTCTGCTCATGAAGATGGAGCGTGATGAGGACTACATCAGTTCAGTGTCCTGGACGAAAGACGGCAACTACCTGGCCATTGGCACCAGTGACTGCAATGTTCAGGTGAGTGTGCCATTAAACGCATTGTAAGTGAGAGATGGCACTTTGTTGCTTACTATTTGCTAATTCCTGCGTTTTTTTTTCCTCCCCCCTTTTTAGTTGTGGGATGTGGAGAACCAGAAACGTTTACGCAGCATGGCTGGACATACGGCTCGAGTTGGCAGCTTGAGCTGGAATGCTCACGTTCTGTCCAGGTACATTTACTCAGACACAGCTGATTGAATGTACATAACTGAGGCCTAGATGAGAGAAATGGTTTGATCTTTACTGAAATCTGAATCTTTTCTTTTCTTCTTCTTTTTTTTTTTTTTAACCTCCAGTGGCTCTAGATCAGGACACATACACCACCATGACGTGAGGGTGGCAGACCACCACATCTTTACGCTGACTGGGCACTCCCAGGAGGTGTGCGGTCTGAAGTGGTCCCCTGATGGGAGATACCTGGCCAGTGGAGGCAATGACAACATGGTGTATGTATGGCCCAGTGTGCAGGATGGCAACAGCACAGATGGTCAGGCAGTTCGCTGTTGGAGTGAACACCAAGGGGCAGTCAAGGTGAGGGGCTTCACCACTAGATTTATAATGAGCTATTCAATACAAGCTACTTTTTTTTGGTTGATTTTTAATTAGTTGCAAGAGGAAAGACGATCACCAACTACCATGATAAATGATAATCCTACTTTTCATGCCAGGATGCCGGATATTTTGCTTAAGAAACATCTCTGTTATAGGAATTGTAGATTTGCTCCACAGTGAACTCTTAAATTGTAAATCTAATTAGGTATTTATTTGGTGCTTTTGTTTATTGTGATAGGCCTTAGCTTGGTGTCCATGGCAGCCAAATATACTTGCATCTGGAGGTGGTACAAGTGACCGACACATCCGTATCTGGAATGTAAACAGTGGCGCCTGCATCAGTTCACTTGACACTCAGTCCCAGGTAACTGCACCCTTCCAGTCCCTCATTAGCCATGGTAATGGCTAATGTCAGTGGCAACACGCTACATTAAAATGCTGTTTTGCAGACAAGAAGTTATGGTTTTTCAGTTGTTTAAGTGATGGCTTGGTAATCTCAAAGCTGTGTGACGCTTCTTTTCAGATCTCCTCCCTGGTGTTTGCACCCAACTACAAGGAGCTGGTTTCTGCCCATGGATATGCCCATAACAATGTTGTTATTTGGAAGTACCCGTCTCTCTCCAAAGTCGCAGAGCTCAGTGGTAAGTTACTTTCTCAGTAGGTGGATTTGGTCTACACTTGCTCACAAATCAACTGGCAAACGTCAGACTAGTCTTGTATTTGTGCTTCTGCTGGTCTAAGCAAATGATTGCCCTCTATTTTAGGCCACGAGGACAGAGTTCTTAATCTGGCTCTGAGCCCAGACAGCTCATGTGTTGCTACTGTGGCTGGAGATGAGACTGTACGTCTCTGGAAGAGCTTTGAACTGGACCCGGTTAAGAAGAAGGCCAAAGAGAGGATGGCCAAATCAACCAGCAGTGTCATTCATCAGTCAATCAGATAATTGGTTCTGCTGCTGAAGTTGTTGGGACAATGTTTTATAGTGTGATGTTTATTATGTACACAAGTTTATTGACACCTAAAAATAAAGTTTCACTTTAATTTTTTTTTTGACATTTTTCTTATCACTTTTTTTTTTCTTGTCTGTGAGTGTTGAATTCACAACTTGGTTTTATAATGGAATGACAGTATCAAATGATAATACTTGCTAAGTTTACAGTACTTTTTTATTAGCAGAATGCATAATGTACAATGAACAGTTATGAATAAATTATTTGGTTACTTTTGTGCTTCAGTTCATTGGGTTATATTTTTGTTTCTAGAATTGACATCTTTCACAACTTGTATGGCTATCAAAGGACAACACCAGTGTTTAATGTGTTTGTCTATATTGTGCAGCTAGGCTAGTAATTGAAATAACTTGGTCATCTGTTATCAAACACTACCTTTGGCTGTTAGTGTGTAAACAAAATGTAGTGTATGACACAGGACCAACATCAAGCAATGGTATTGTCCCCAAAAGACTTAAAGCACACTTCCGATACTGTGCTGCAACACTGCTGTAAAATAGGGATGCATGAACATACATGGACCTCTTTCTACTGCTCACTTGACTCATTCTGAACAAAGTGCAAAATGCAACACTACTAATACAGCATAAAATTGTCATAACGCTGGAGAACTGGGATGTATGTTAATCATTAAGTCCACACCATAACTTCCCAAGTGACACCACCGTTTATCTAAAATTGGTTTTATTTCAAAAGATAAATTAAAAACAAACTAAATATTGAACATTTACAACACACACTTCCTCTTTTTGCATGAACTGTGTAGGTACTATTTACATCATGATCTTATCAGTGGAAGTTGTGCAATACTCCCAAGCAACAAGGGTCATGCCAGCCAAGAAACAGTGGGCCGTGTCGAACTTGAGATTGAGAATACTACCAGTGACAACTGACTACTAAATCTGAATACAGTGTGCCTCGGTTTCCATAACAATCTAACAACACAATGTGGCAAGTAGAGCTCACTTGAAAAAAAGTACACTATGCCATTTACATCCAAAAATTGTGCAGAAATACATTTCAAAAAAACATTTTACACAGTGAAAGAGTAGTATGCTCTTGGGAATCTGGGATTATGAGGGCTCTCTAGAGTCATTCCTCTCTTCTCCTCCAGAGACAAAAGTCTAGACTTCCTTCACTTTGCCAGGAAGGATTTTGCCATTACTGTAGTGGTGTGCCACCCCATTCTCCAGGTGCTTGCCATTGGTCACTACAGTAATATCATCACTGATAAAGCCGTTTTGTTTTGGTTTATCCACTGTGACAGGAGGCCGGTTCCCCTTGATGTAGGCCTGTACCCAAAAATGGGAGAAGAGGAGGAAGAAGAAGGTACCGTAGATCCAGATGAGGTGGATCCACAGGGGAACCTGGTAATCACACTTCTCCATGAAGTAGTACTGGCTGATGTGAACAGAGACCAGAATAAACTGGGTCTGTGGAGAAAAAAAGAAAACAGGTTTTTATGGAAACACCATTTATATCAGACACTAAAAATCTAATATCACACCAGAGTTGTAGTAAAATCAAATATGCCACTCCTTTCAGTATCTACAGTACATATATGGGGTAAGGGAAAAAAAGGGACATACAAGTTGGATTGCGGTCATGTACTTCTTCCACCACAGGTATTTGTGGAAGCGAGGTCCTGCAGCAGAGAGTCCATAGTAGAAGTACATGATGACGTGGACTGTTGCATTCACCATGGCATGGAAGGAGCCCATTCCCCCAGCTGAGAGGTTGAGGAAAGATACATTTACATACATACATTTAATTTACACCCATTGCAAAGTTAATTCTAAGGTTTAAGTCCATTTTGCAAAAAATTAGAAAAGGATGAAATGATATGATGACTGTTTTTGATCGACACTGTAATGACTTTGGATGAGAGGCTGTGCTTTGACTCAGGTCAACATGGAAAATGACTGTGATTTGACAGTATTTTCAGTTATATCCAATGAACAGACACACACACATGCTTTTGTGGCACCACCTTTTGACACACATTTGACGCTAATTTAAATTGGACTTTATGTTGATATTGTAGCATAACTGTTGATATTAAGTGCAGAGGTCTGCATAAAATAACCAAGTATTTTTAAATGTAAAATTAGCATTTTGTAGACTTATCAGAACTGTTTTTTAAATTTTCTTTTATTCTGTTTTAATTGATTTTTATTGTGTATTTCCTTGTTATGTGATGTAATGTTATGGCCTCTGAGGACCCCTGCTGGATTGCTGCTAAACAATCTTTTGTTGTTTGTGCAAAGACAATAAAACATCTGCCAATACTGATGTGCGTTTTGACACATTGTCTCCTATTTTCAGCTGCATTTAGAAACAGTGTAAATGTGTACTGAAACAACTGTTAAGTAATTGAAAGACATCATGCTTGCAAAATCTCACCTGGGGTCAGAGTAATGCCCCACCACCATGTCCAGGGCATGAAGGAGTGGTGGAATACATGAAGAAATGTAATCTGGCTCTGTTTCTTTCTCAGCACAAAGAATACCTGACATAAAGCAGACCAAGCTCAAGTTATCTTTACATTAAAGTGTGTCAACAGAGCGCTCAGACACAGAGGAAGTCGCTACAAAAGGTGAGCATGTTTGGAAAAAGACCCTCTTACCGTGTCAAGGAGTTCAATGTATTTTGAAAAATAAAAAAGCCAAGCCACCCGAATCATCTGGGGGAGGGACAGGCAAAACTGAAGTTAGGCAAGAGCAGCTGCACTATTAAACAGTCTCTTTACATTTGAAACAAATTACGGGCTTGTTGTCAGTCACTGAAATAGAATACTTTGTAATTTGTTTTTAGGCGAGGGGAATGTTTTTGTTTGAGGTGAAGAGAATCAGATCACTTGGGTTAGCTTACCCTAAGAGCCTGTGGGCTGCTTGAGGTGTCACAGAGGTCACATCTCCACGTGAAGGTGGTGGCCCAACCTGACATCATGAACTAGGGGACAAAACATACCAGCTACTGTCACAATCTCATCAACATCCTGAACATTTACAGAGCAGAATAACAATTCATTTTGCTTTAGTTGCAGAATTTGAGTTAAATATTCTAATCTGCAATCAAAATGACTCAAAACCTAAACATTACTTCAGTAATATTTAAAATACTGGTAACATTCTGCATTCATTTCATCCACTGGCTGAAAAATGTACCTCGTACACTATGTAGGCATTCAGTACGACCATGCTCAGGTTGTAGACCACCATGGCTGTGTTGAGATGAAAGGGCTTGCGGTTGGCCATGAGTCGAGGTCCAACATACACTGAGAAGACGACGTAGGTCAACAGGATGGTGGTCATCTCTACGGGGCTTTGCATCAGCGGGTAGTCTTTCACCCTGGCATCTGGAGACGACAGAGGCACACATGCGCATCAGCAACTCAGCACATCAGTAACAGTTACAGTGGAGGGTTAAACATACCCAAATTAAGTTTTATCCACGTTTCAGTTGCAATGCTTCATGATGTAAATTAATAGGGTCTTTCATTTATAGTCACAGGAGGTCATAGTTTACCCACGTTTAATCTATTACACTGCTGAATTCATGGATATCATAAATGATATGAAATCAGTCAAGCATAAGTTTAAACACTCACCAGTCCTCTGCAGGAGATAGTTGTGGAATTCTAAAATGTTTGACACAATGTTTCGCAGCATGGTGACTGCTTTTCTTTGTGTGGTTTTTAAACCGCTGAAATATAAAAAAAAAGACAGAGTCAAAAATTCAGTAAGGGTGTTACAGACAGGTGAGTAACAAAGCGAACTGTCCACCTGCTTCCATGCTGACTGAACAAACAGGGGAGCAGCTGCACAGGCTCATCAAACACCTCCCTGTGCCCTTGCGTACGCCCTTTCAAGAAATATGACAGGGAGGGGCACAAGGAGATTTTTGATTTTCACAAAATAATTCCAAGTGCAGTTTTTCCAACCAGCAATCATCACCAGTATTGCCTCAAGTCTGTGCTCCATTTTTAAAAGGAAATTCTTTACTCTCTCAGTCAAATAAGACAAATGAATGAGAACACATTTGTGTGATCTATGAACATTTGAGTTTTAGGAGAGATTTTTTTTTTTTTTTTTTTAAAACATCTGCATTGTGTGGTTGGGTCTACAGCACAATGAAGCATTCTCTGACTAACAGAGCAAGTCAAACAGGTGAGGCAAAGAGGTGAGCCCATTTGGCCAACAAACTCAACCATCTGAGGTTCACCAGATATGAGTTGATCATAAATTGCCGATGAAAATACACATACAGCCGATGGAGCTTAATCAAAACAAGACAATGAATGAATTTTGCCTCCCTGATCTAGATCACGCTTAGCTTGCTGCTGTGGGAAACGTGTAGCTGATAAAACACACCGGTCTGACAACAATCAAACCTGTCCTGCCATTTTTACAAAACAGTACAAAAAAGTTACAGCAGCGATACAAATGGCAAATCCTGGCATGGGCTAAGCATGTATGGTATAAAAAAGTGACTCACCTGCTGAGTACAAGTCCTCAGCCCTCTCTCCAATTGTGAGGATAGCTTGTGCACAGCCAGGGTAGGCAGCACTGCGTCTCAATGTAGAGACTCTAGCAGCTCAGCAACACCAGTGAGAGTGACTGTATTGAAACCAGTAAAATCCAATGCTCTTCTGTGGGTTGTAGCTTCCCACTGTCCTTAAATGTGGAAATGCAATGTAGAAATACTTTCAGCACAGATCCACCAAGAGTCTGAATGCTCATAAGTAAGAGAGAGGGAGAGAGCCAGCCAGCCAGCCAGAGAGAGAGATGACTAGGAAGTAGGAGGGCAGCTATGTTAAGCGTGGGATTGGAATCATTCAACTCAATTTAAACCCAGGGACACTACTACAGACAACGCCTTGCTAGTTTCAGGGCCACACCCTGTTTCAACTCTGGGCTCCACCTTCCTGTCCTCACTTTGTCTGTTTGTGATTGGTCTGTTTCATCAATGGCTGTTGAATGGATGGGGTCTGATTGATAGTTGAAGGCACAGGAGCCAAGAACTGAATAACCCCTTTGTTAAGCTATGAAAACCAAATCTGCGCATAAAAAAAAAAAAAAAAAAAAAAAAAAAAAAACTACACTTAAAAGATTATAACACTCTCAAACAAATAAATAGACTAAAAATTATATAGGTTAAATTTGTAAATATATTATATAGCAATGGCATAGTAAAAATGCAGCTATTTTCACATTGGTGTCACTCTTGAAAGATTTGATCATTTTGACTGGAATATTTTGAACCACATTCACAGCAAATTATTCCGGTTAAAGGTGAACTCAGATGGAGACCTGTCATGAATTTATTGTTCATGTTGCAATGCCTATCCCTTTCTGCTTGGCACTGAAGGCCAGTCTCCAGTCTTTCCTGTGCTGCTATTGCAAGCTGTACACCTCTCCTGTGGCTCTGGTTCTACCTGTTCCCCGAGCGCTGAAGATGGGTGTGTGGCTTGGACGAGCCTTGAATTTGACTCATCAAGTTGTATGTTGGAAGGAATGGCTGACTGGAATGAGTGGAATCCATGCACAAGAGTGTAAGGAGAGAGAGAGATAGAGAGATAGAGAGCAAGAGGGCGAGAGAGAGAGAAAGAGAGAGAGAGAGAGAGACTGAAATGGTTTTGCACATGAAAGATTTTTTCAAAGCAATAATTTAACCAACCCAAGCTTTGTTTACACATCACACAAATACAATCAAATTTGATGCATTTATGCTTTTTACAGTGATTCCACGAATTGTGTGTAGAAATAAATCGTTAAGCTGGTGATTATCTCATTGAATTCATACTGCAAACATTGAAATAACTCAAATTTACTTCTAGGAGAAAGCAGGGACAAAGACACACTAATGCAAATGTAGGCAACGGCCATTTCAGAGGTATGGTTCAGATAAATCAGTGAAGCCCTAGAAATTACACCTGCAGGGGACCAGCGGCTTGTTGAAGGTGTGTCTCTCAGACTCAGCTGCTTTAGGTCACTAGAAACTAACTTGAACGAGCCGTTAAGTTCATTAACATGTTTAAGAGTGTAGTTTCACTTCATTGATCGTGACACTTTAAAGAGAATAAGGACATACACTTAAAGTAAGTGTTCCGAAAAAATAAAATATTACACTGAAGCACTTATTCCAAAGCAGCTCCCTTTACAGCCATGAACAGCAAAGACTTTGGGTAGTAACCACACGCTTTTATAATGATAATTGGTTAATAACTGGTTGGCAAACTGATGAATCCCTGATCATTTAAACTCAAACAAATCCACTAAATAAGTGTAAATAAGGAAAAAGTATATGCTTAAGATATGTCATTATTTTGTGGGCTGTTTTCTTGACATGTGGTGGCATAACCTTGACGGATGGATGTTTCCCAGAGACTGGACATTCACTGGCTGTGAACGATAAAATAGATGACATTGTCTCTGCAGTCAGACAAGGCAGAGGTCAGCTGTTTTTCATCGCTCCTATATTACCACACTCTACAACAAACTGGCTGTTCTGCTCAATCTTGTGACTTTATAACATTATCTTAGCTCTAACTTGTGCCCAATAGTAGAATTCATTACATAAAAAATAGCAAACAACATACCAACATGAAGCTGTCAGTAGACGACCACATTGCTTTGCCCAACGGCACGGCAGGAGAATAGACGGTATCCACGAGACAAACTGGTTGTCCTCAATTAACCAATTGTAAAATTAGACAGGGGAGATCATGCCTCAGGAGGTGAAAGACAGGCATATAGGCTATGAAAAGTAGACTACTAAGATTAATAGTAGTAACTAGTAGCAGGGAGATCGCAGGGCCAGAGGGCTTGTTGAGTTGAAGTCTAGCCTGCCTGACTCATTGATCCTTTATCTGACAGAGGTTTGTCCAAGTTAGACTGTACAGCCCCAACCATGGCTCTGAAATATCAGTAGCCTAACTCTGCTGTGTATTGATAAATCCATAGTGCTGTCTGTGGTGCTGAAGTAGCAGATGGATTTGTAATTTGCACCATTTCTGTTTTTCTCATTTGTTCTTGTACATACTTTATATACTCATCTTGGATATATAATATTCTGTAAACTATATAATAAAAATATTCAAGTCCATACTATATTGTAGCATATACAGCATACTCTATAGAATAATGTCACCTTCATGATCAAAGTGACAAATAGCAATGTGGAGTCGCACACGAGCAAGAGCATCATAGAGACACAATCCTACCTGTAGTATTCCTATAATATTACTTTAATATTTCTATGTTCATTCACTACCGTCTGTGCTGCTGAAAATACACACCAGACCAAGCCACCTATACAACAAAATATTTTAGAGGAGACATGACCACAGATACAGTTTTTACTGTACTGTAGATGTTTGGTGTCATCTGGGAATGGAACAGGCAATGTGGCTGAGGAATTTAACCTGAATTGATCACACTGCGCTCAGCTTCTACAGTTATGTAATTGGAAGTAAAAATTTAAACTCTCTCTTGTGTAGAGGGGCCCAACAGCAGCAGCTTATTAAATGTCCCTAAAAATCAGTTCAAGGGGTTAAAGATAGGCTAGCCTCTAAAAAAAAAAAAAAAAAAAAAAAAGGCACAAGGACGTCATCCTCTCCAGTGTGCTAAGGAGGTGTACATGGGTGTGTGCTCCCACACCCCCAATCCAGAAATCATGACAAGTCATCTATATATATCTGTAGTGATATCTTTTCCTGTATGTTAGTTTACACAATCGCAGTAGGGATTACATAGTCCTTAGGTGACCAAAGCTCATAAATTCACTTTTCAATGACAGTCACACTGTTGGAATCAATGTAATGAGACCAGACCAGATTCCACGTGGTAAACAGCTAAGCGAGCAAAATATTTCAACACATCATCTGAGACCTAAGACAGGAAGAATTACTATAAATTTGTATTTGAATACATTAAGATTTCATTAATTGCATGGCATGCATTAATATCATAACTGAAAAAGACAGAGGAAAAAAGTGTGACCATTGCTCCTCCATTTTATTTGACTGACCTAACACAAACAACATGGAGCTGGCAGTTTAGAAACTTGTCCAGTTTAAGTAGCCAGTGGGGGCTCTTCACCTGAACAAAAGGATGTGAACGCTGACATCTGACTGTCAAAACAGGGCGAGGTTTTCTTTCCTGTTTTCACACTGAAGAAAGTTCTGAAATGCTAATTACTGACACAACAGGCTTTATACCCTGTCCATTACAGACCAAAATAGGATAAAAACATAATTTTGTGGGCACCTTGGTAGCTCACCTGATAGAGTGTGTACCATGTATCAATTCAAAAACAAACAAATTAAGTATCTTTCTGGATACTGAAAACTGTGTCAAATTAAAGTTCATTGCTAATGCATGAGTGGATGGTGCATATTGAAATAAACACAAATATAACCCAAATATGAAATCAACCCAAGTCAAACCCAGTTACAGCAGACTCACACACACAAAAACGGTTTGCCTTTGCAGAGCAGCATGCCAAGAAACACATGGCACACTGGCACTTCCAGAGATTAGCAGACGTGAGACTTGCTGCGATTGTGCTGCCGACTGTGTTTGACAGGAAATCCAGTGTTGTGGGTCTTACAGGACACAGGAGAGCGGCCTGCCCTGCACTGCACCGGCCACAGCAAGTGAGAGCCAAGGATGTCTGCTGTTGCAGTTCTCTGCCAGGGACCGGCTGTGGCCTCCAGTCCTCCTGAAAACTTAATTAACTCCCAGGTAGTCCAAATCTCTCTCTCTCTCTCTCTCTCTCTCTCTCTCTCTCTCTCTCTCTCTCCCTCTCTCTTTCTCTCTCTCTCTCTCTCTTCTGATCTCTTATGCTGATTAGTTGAATTTTACGCTGAAGGGAATAAAGACACAGGAGTTCTCAGGTTTCTATAGGGGATGCTGTGTCACAAAAATGTCAACATCTTATTGCATCATGAACACACAAATTCAAGTTTTTTTTTTTTTGAAGAAATTTCAACAGTACAGTTACAACACCAGACAAATGGCAACATACATCAGCTATATTATCAGTTTAAAAGGTTCCATCACACTCTCGCTATAGTGGTGCTGCCCACTCGGCCTTTACATGTTTTTCCAAGGCCTGAGGCTACATATAAATACCTTACAAGTGTTTTACAGTGGATAGAACCCCCTTATTGAATGCTGACCTTTGGCCATCTAGAGTTCATTATAAAAATGTCATTCTGTCACTAAAAGCCATTGTGCCTGCACTCCAGGAAAGGGGCAGCTGTCTGTTACTCAGATTTCCTTTTCTGCTGATAGTAACTTTCATGAACGTAGGCCCGTCTTTCCCTCGCAGGTGTCCACAGCAGCTCTGTGGCACATGCTGTCAGTCCTCAAAACTCTCATTTGAACACTTTATTGAATTGTTAAATCCCTTACTTGCTATCCTCCCTCCCACGCTCCTTCTGTTCAATCATTGAGAGCCTCCCTCTCCATTTTAGATGTGCCAAGTGCACCGCCACATCTCCTTGAGCAGCAAGCACCGAGCCAATCAAAACTATCAGACCCCCCTTTCTACAGGATTACAGTTGACTGACAGCCTCAGAGAGACCGCTGTGCTGTGTGATGGGAGGAAAGATCCTCTGAAACAGATGGACCATGACTACAGTGACTATGCTCCGTCCGTGCCAAGGATGCAAACTAAATTTAACAGCCTCCCACACCCTGCAGCAAGATGGTATGTATTGAAACATATTAAACATTGTGTCAAGAAGAATGGGAAGAAAAAGAGGAGGAGGGTCATCATCATCATCATCATCATCATCATCATCATACTTAACCATTAAACTCCCCGTCCCTCTTTTTTAGGATGTAATACTGTTTTTGGCCAGTGTGTTATAGAGGCGCTGTTGCACGTTTCTGCCACAGAGATGGAGGGTGATCGATAGGAGTGACGCCGGCGGCCAGTTTCACTCTCAAACCTTTAGATGCACCTTAGATTCATCAAAGTAGACAGATATGGGGCACACCACTGTCTGCTACATCATGAGGCCTGCCTGCTCTGTCCATGAGCAGAGATCAGCATTTGTTTCTATTTATTTATGAATTCTGAGGCTTAATTGCTGATCTTACGTTACCGTTCTTAAAAATCGCTTTTATTCGTATGTAGCCTATGTATGTAGCCTATTTATTTATTTGTCTCTTTCAGCATCACTGAAAATGAAGGTCTCTTTACAACAGTGTGTTTTCCGAGTTTGACAAAAAAAAAGGAAAAAAAAAGATGAGGATGATGTGTCCTCCATATTATGTATAGAAACATCATTTCCCTTTTTTGAAAGTTTGATATTTACTTGGCTCGACTATTTATCTTAATAAAAACGACCTCTATCGACATCACGACGACCTAAAGGTGTCACCTACTTTTTATTTTATATTTAATATTTACTACCCAAATGATTTACAGCGACATCATGCGGTCGGTCTGACTGCATGCAATAATTTTCACCATATGAACTTCATCAGAAATGAACAAACCCGTTTGCATTCTCCAGCAAACTTGCAATCGTTTTTCACTAAAACCATCTGTTGTGCCTGAAACTCTCATTAATAGATATAGAATAGAGGGCTATGTTTTATCATAGGGTATTTCCCTTTCCAGTGGGGCCTTTGTGATTAAGTAACAGCTCATCAGCCGCATTAAATGCTTCCTATAATGTTTAGAAGAAGCATTACAAGAATCCCATAATGCATAGCCTAAATAACTGTCACGTAGATACAACAGCTATAAAGATAGAAAGATAATTGTCAAACCACACACACACACACACACACACACACACACACACACACACACACACACACACACACACACACACACACACTGATAAGCATGGCTTGCAAGGAATTGCAGCCTGAGTATTCCCTACAGCTGTGAGTTATGAATCTGTCGCCTCTTATCTGATGCTCTTTTCAGAAAAGCAACCATTGCACGTTTTGCTGTCGTCACTTTGTGTCAGATCTGGAGAGATTTCGATCTCAAGTGGATATCATGCATCTCGTTTTTTTTTTTTATCACTCCCCTTTTGTGAAACACGTGGCCAAATAGTGTGACGCTAAACTTTTCTCTTGATTGAAACATGTAGCTACACTGAATTACAGGGTAAATGGTGCTACTATGTCATTTTTAATGGCGAAAGTCACTCTGTAAAGTAGGCTGCTCACATTTTTATATCCAGTTGTTGCATTGAGCCAGAAAATAAATCATTAGGCTTTTCAGTGTCAAACAAACAAGCAAACAAGGTGTTGCGTGTGTACAGATGTAGGTCCAGTGCTCTACAGCGCAGGGCAGGACATCTATTTCTGTCCGGCCTCCTGGGATTAAAAGTGCGCTCCTTTTGGCCCAAGCGCGGCACAGTTACATAAACTCTGCCAGTAGAGCAACAGGTACAGGTAACGAGGGGATATTGAAAGAAAACGCACATTGTCATAGGCCTAGTTTTTTCCCCTTTCATCCCATGAACAAGATGCGTGGTTTAGCAGCCTGTCACAGCAGTGAAGAAAAAACGTGTAGCAGAAGAGATCACTGATGAAACGCAATGAGAAAGAAGGCGCTCCTTTAGTATGCGCTCATTTTAAAAGATTATAGAAATACCACAGTAACACTATAATTTGCTTTTGGTAGGTAATGCAGTGATACCAGGAGATAAAAATACCAGAAAATAAGAAGGTCAGTATGAATTCGTTTATTGAGCCACCGATACACTTGCCAACAAATCCATGTAGGTGTATTATATAAATATCACAGTGATTTCAGCCTTGATTGCACTATATTTGTATGTTATTTACTCATGGATCAACAATAGATGTAATGTAGGCCCATTGACAGGGACATGGTTAGTTGTGAATGAAAATGGTGAAGCACTTGATTTGCCTCCTTCTGTCCGCCGTGTTTAATGTGCACTGGATCGGAGAAGGCTGCAGATCCTCCCTGCGGGCTTTTCCTGGCTGTAAACTCAACGTACCCATTGAGAACTAATGGGAAGGTGGAGCAACAGGCAGGCGTCCACCAACTGCATATCTCGTCTCTGTCATTGCCCCATGCGTTTGGTCTGCTGCGATATGCAAGTGAATCGACTGTGAGCTTGTGCGAAATGAAACCCGGGGCAAACGACTAAACTTTAGTCAATGGTTTCTTCAGTGTGTGAGCTTGATTTTTCAGAGTAGACAGGGCATTTGCTCTGACGGGCGGGCTGTTTCGTGTGGGAAACAGACAGAGAGTGGATTTGAAAGGTTGTCATTTTATGTCTCTTTGGAAAAGTCACATTATTTCTGCTGCAAGTCCGGACATCTCAATTTGGATAAAATGTTGAAGGTAAGTGTGAGTCGCTCTAATTGATTAAAAAAAAGATTTATCATTATATATTGCCCTTTGTTTATAGTATAGGCCCAGTGTTATGTGGCACAAGACTGCACTGAAAAAAAAAAAAACAAAAAACAAAAAAACAAAAACATACACAATTAATGCATATTGTTTGGAGCTATGATCCAAGGCTGTTGCTTCAGTATCAGAATATTTCCCCGTCATGTTGTGGTCTGTGCTTGATGTTGCATAATCCAAGAGATGTAGCAATATCATGACTATCACACCATGTGACTCACAACAATAACGCCTCCAACATATTCTTATGTAAGTTTCTGGTTTGATTTTGAGTTTGAAGGTTCGTTTATACCCATCTACCTTTTCTTTGAATGTAAAAAAGTGTGTAGGAACTGCTGGAATGTTGCTGCTGCCCTATTTGTCCTGATTGTTAATATAATCACAAATTGACTGCTTTTTTTGTATGTTGCGTATTAATTGAAAGTGTGGCTTGCTCTTTGTAGAGTATGAAATAAGCGGCAACAATTAGGGGAGAAAATCCATTAAATCTGGTCTTTTAAAGCAAATGAATTTTCTCTGGCTTTTTATAAACCAGAGTGTGTATCTGTCTTCTCCTCCTCACAGTCAACTGATTGATCCTCACCTCTCTGAGATAAAATAAGAGGACATATTGAGGCACGGCTGCTTTAGAGGAGGTCCACCGGCACTCCCTGACCCAGATCCCCTGCAGGAGAGCATGGAGGTGTTGCGGAGGTCTTCTGTGTTTGCTGCAGAGGTCCTGGAAGTGTTTGACCGCTCTCTGACGGAGAAAGAGCTGGTGTCCCAGTCAAAAGCACTGTGCCGAGACTACATCCTCTCCAGACTCAACCAGAACGGGCTGGGTTGGTCCAGAAATGAGCTCAACCTGCCTGCCTCCAATGCAGCCGTCTCTGAGGCATCGTCGGTGCTGCTCTGTCTCGGTAAGAAGAACCTGATCGATAATCAAATTCACATCCAAAACAGGTTTCAGAAAGCCTTTTAAAAAGAGTTTCACACGTGTGATTGAATGAAATAAAAGAGGCAAAGAAGCAGCCTTTGTATCAGAGTTAGTGTGCCGATACTTCAAACACTACAGTTGCCATTTCATGGTGTACTTGGCACATGATTTTGTGGACTACATTTGCTATTTTACTTAACACTCAGGACGAATGGTTCAAGTAAGATTATGCTGCTCCATTTCACCTTATTCCTTTATCACATTTTCATTGTTCCCCTTTTATCACTGAAAACCACAGCCTGCACTGACAAGTACCACATGTGTAGGGCCTTGGCTCCATCATCATTGGCATAGTAATAATACTAACAACTATACAGGGTGTCCACAAAGTCTCTTTACAATTTAAAAAATCTATTACAAAAGCAATTGATGAGATATGTTAATCAGATTTGTTCTATGTACTCAGTGGTTATCAAAGTTTTTCATGGAGATATTGTGTATCGAAAAAAGATACGGGACATCAACGACCTGAAGCAAAAGATCACTGATGCCATTGCCACCATTGATGAGGCTATGCTACAGCGAACATGGCAAGAAATCTAGTACCGTCTTGATGTGCTTCGTGCAACTAATGGTGCCCATATAGAGGTGCATTAAATGAGGCAAAAAAAACCCCAACAACAACAACTTCAGTATCTACTCCTCATTTTGTAATCATTTCCACAGATTTGTCTAATGCTTTTGTAGTAAATTTGTTAAATTGTAGAGACTTTATGGACACCCTGTATTTATTGCTCAAAGTCAGAAACATGTTTTGCAAAAAAAGGAACATAGCTAAAATGAAGTGTTCCACCATTGACTCAGCAATAGCTCCTTAGCACCAATTTTGTCAAGAATTTAGAAACAGTGCTGTATTAACAACAAACACACCAACAATAATGGGTGTGAAATCAAGTTAAAAGTTAAATACATTCAACTTTCTTAAAAGAAGATGCAGAGTTTTGTAGATGTACTTCCTCTGACAGGGTGGATTTGGATCTCTGATTGCAAAAGAGCTGTAGGCCAATATGCAGATGTGATACTTCAGTCTTGTGATAAGGGGATTGCAAAGTCAGTACACTTAAAAAGTCAGGAACAAGCTATTTGCTGCTTTTAAAGTAATCTTGAATCTCATGTCAGTTTGGGAGGTCAGTGTAAAGTGATAAACATGACAGGCTCGGTAAAAGTTAGCCAGGTTTCCGGACCTCATGAATCACACTGTAACTCAGTGGGACTCGAAATTTTTAAAATGTGGCCGTGGCGATTCATGAGGGCTGGATCCAGGATGGTTAAAAGCCATTCTGAACAAGTTGTTAAAAAATATCTAGAATCTAATAGATAGATAGATACCTGAGACACCCCCTTCCCCTTCCCAAACTTAGAGTGATCAATTGATCAATTGATGTGTTTCAAATGAGAGGAAGCAGTATGAGCAACTCTTAAGACTCACTTCTCAAAATTCAGAATGATTTTCACATTTACACCGAAGCGGATATCTTTACAGTTTTGTAAGCTATGGCAGCACAAGCACTGGTGCAAATGGTAAGGTGTTTTATGAAGGGCTACAGTATGCTTGTTAATACACCTTGGTACCATTTAAACGTTTGAATTTGTGTGGGAGACCTGCTTGCACCTGGTTATTACATCTGGCATCTTCTTTAAGAAAAAAATTACTTTTGACAACAACTTGAATTTCAGGCTTGGTTTTAAGAACTCTCAGCAGAGAGGTGGGGCTGGTGGCAAACGTATGGTTTTACAATGGGTATTGGTGTGTGGGTGGGGGTGTGGGGTGTGGTTTCAATGCATGCATTTAGGGTTGGGTAAGGAATATTAGTTTGAGTGCCTCACCCACCACTGCAACAAAGTGAAGCAGGATGGCATGAGAGTATTTGACAGAATCTGCATGTTGAGTTCAGCCTTTATTTTAGGTTTTGCCCCGCTCCTCCAGAAGAGCTGTCATCTTCCTAATAGCCATTTATTTCCTCTTTCTTCTTCCCTTTCTACACTCTCCCACTGTTACCTAGGCGATGAGTTGGAGTGTATGCAGCCGAGTTTGTACAGGAACGTGGCACGGCAGCTCAACATTTCTGTTGCCATGGAGAATATGGTATCGGATGCATTCATCGCTGTGGCAACGGAGATCTTCTCAACAGGTACACAGCTGTTCTGAAGGTGAAGGTGTTGGTGACACTCATCTAGCAGACTGAGTGCTGGAGGCCAAACATGTAGTGATCAGCTGAAGAAGCAGATCCACTCGCCCCAGGTAGAGATTACCAATGAAGGCAGTTCCTGTGACTCAACAGGTTTTCGTCAGCATTATTCTGCCAAACTATTTTGGTTGACTAGGAGGCGCATTCATTAATAGTGTGTGGGTGCAGATCTTACGTAGGTGAAGTGATGATCTGTTACAACAGAGAATCCTTCGTCTAAAAAGCATCACTGGTTCCTAGTTTATCGCTGCTATTCAGAGATCCTTAGTTTAGCCTGAGCAGATTGCATTTTTGGGGGGTGGATATTCGTTCGGCTCCATGTGGATTTACTAATATGAGCAATCTAGATTTTGGGAGCACTATATCATAATTTCATGCCCTTTGTACAGAAAAGATGCTTGGTATGTGTCAACAAGTGTTCTGTTGTGGTTATTTTTGTTTTATAGTAGGCTGTCTACGTCTTGCACCATCAAACCAAAGCTATTCTGTGTTTCTCCTTTCCTATTTTGAACTGAAGGCAATTTACAGCACAGAGGCACTTAGGGCCCAAGAAACAAAAGTTTTTTGGATCCAAAATCTACATTTTCATTGATTTGAAATAACAGTTTCATCAGCCAGTGAGAGCTTTTGCGGTGTCATTTCATAGTAGCCCACTGGAAAAATACTGATGCTGCATGTGCTGATGGTTGATGATTACATTTTCTTACATATCACATCTTTGTATTCATTGCATTAGAAATAATGGTCTCTTTCTTTGATTAATTGTACACTTGGATGTAAACAAATCCCTCATGCCACCAGATCTGTAGTAAAAGACGTGTTTTGGTTTAAGAATTGGACATCTTTGAGTTGTTTGATATGCATTTCAGTCTCTGTCACATAATGTCTGGCACACAGTGTAACTACTGCAAACTTTCTATAGTATCTCTAGCAGCAAGAACATCTGACACATGAATAGCTATATGTTATGAGCCTGTGGGGATAGATTAAATAACCTGGATACAGTGCAAGGAACAAGAGCTACATTTTTGGCATAGTTCCAGGAAAAAACATATAAAAAAAACCCAGACTCGCTTAATATAATTTTCATGCCTGTGTTCTGGCTTGACTTGTGCCTGCTCTTACGTCACGAGAGGGTCATTTTTGGAACAGCGTGGGATTCCTTTTGAACGATAACAAAGTTATGGACTCAAGCTGACCAAGCCTTCTGGGATGCGAGGGTTGAAAACTGGATATAAATAGAAAAAAAAAAACAAAACTGTTTTTCATGTGAGCTTGTTTTTTTGGTCCTGCCATCCAAAGTTGGTACACGTTTGATATTGTGATTGCTCATCATGGCTCCACGTTTTTGAGCCTAAAGCTAATTTAGACACTGAAAATGAAAACTGTACACTTTGAAGTCTCTGAACACATGACTTCCATATATGGGAATGATTCGGCACACAATAGTGTATGTTTAGCGAATCCAGCTACAGCATATGTCATAGTTAGTTATTTATTGGGAAGAAATTAATGGTCGTCTGAAATGTAGTCCCCCTCAAGAAAGGCAGAATTGCTCGCCTATGCTTCATTAATCTCTGTCTGCCTCCCACTTCTGTTCTTTTCTCTTTCCTCCCTCCTCTTCTTCTCCTTGATCCCTGACAATCTTGTCTCTATTCTCGGCCTGCTTCTCAGCAGGCAGTGAGACATGACGTGATCTTGCGGCTTCCATGGATAGTTATCTTGTTTAAGCTTGCCCAGAGCTCCTATCCCCTTCTAGCCAGTACCAACTAGGGCTGGCTCCGGCAATGCAGGCTGGCCTAAAGGAGGTTAATGCCATTAGCTCTCGTGTTGCATCACTTACAGTTGTCATAACAATCCCCACTGCCCCGGAAACTGTACTTAGAAATGGCAGGATGTTCTTAATTATCAGACCTGATGGTTTTTGAGGTCGACTGGTCTCCCAGTGAGATAAATGTAAGAGAGGAAGAAGGAGGTGCCTTCATTTTGACTTTGTGATTGCTTTAGGATGCAAAAAAATAAAGCAAGCTACACTGTGTGGGGACCTGATGACTTTCCTACACTATAAACTGATCAGTCTCAGCCTTTATAGCTGACTGCTGTCTTGTAACATGGCAAGATGTCTTATCAGCTGCATTTAAACAGAAATGAGCTGGCCTGTTGACTCAAACCTGGTATTTACAGTTTGTTTCAGTTCAAGGTTCACTGCTTGCCCTACATACTTTGTGTTAAGTCACAGGAGAGACGAGAGATCAGCACGTATCAGAAACTATTGCGGTAGATATTGATGCATGGCCTGATTTGAAATTTGCACCAAAACTTGATGGACTGTTTAAAATGTGATAATATGATGTATCTCTTAATATGATTTCCATAAGGATATTCTGTTTTCCTTGCCCCCTCCAAAAGGTCAGCTATATGCCAGTCGAGACTCTGTGTCTTGCTCGAGGGCACTTCAGGGGGTTTTCTTTCCAACTCAGGGGCTTGAACCTTAATTCCATTGTCCAAATGATGGTTTCCCTTCTTACTTACAACATTTCAACCCTGCCTTGAAAGATGAGAAAATAATCAGCTTTAGTTGTTGAGGTCTAAAGGAACAGTACACCCAAAACACAAAAACTATGCAACTTACAAATCCAAGTGATTTGGCAAGACTTCCAGTCTCGTATTATTCTGAAAAAGATAATATTCCTGCTAAGCTGTTTACATGGCTAATAAAAATAAAGATTCCACTAATATTCCAGAGTCCATGCAGCCATGCATACTCCAGCTTGTTCGACCGTGAGAACACAGCATTCCTCTTTCACTCATTTGACCATCTTTTTGAAAAGGCTGGTGTTGTGATCTTTTTGTATATCCAGAAACCTGCTGATATCCAAGTCGTTCATAATGTTTAAAAGTAGGTGTCTTTCTGTTGTGTTTAAAATGCACACAACTGACCATAAACAAGCAAGACGCCATGTTTCACAAGCTGTGATTAAAAGCCCCAATTGAGACGCATATTCCGAATGCGCTGTATACATGACCACAGAATGCTCCTCAACCCCAAATAATATTGGCTATTGTCATATTCTGAATAATAGTGGAAAAATAGTGTACATGTAAACGTACTGATTGTGTTTGGAAAGAGCTGCTGCTGTAGAGGGGTGAACGGGGACAGGAAAGGTTGACATCACGCTGGAAACCTTTCCAAATTCCACGGAAACTGTCTGGATGGATAGAATACACAAGGAGCAAGTGGGGAAATATTGTTTTTGTACTTTGAGCAAACTGCTTCTTTATCCATATCGTATTTTGTGAATTTCAGCAACATAGTGGCAATGAACATGAGTTCCTGCACATGATGACACACGTTAAGATACAGCACATTAACTCCCAGGTGTTTTTCTTGCTGTCTTCCTCCGTCTGCAGGTATAACGTGGGGGAAGGTGGTGTCCATGTACGCAGTGGCTGGGGCCCTTGCCGTGGACTGTGTGAGGCAAGGCCAGTCGGCCACAGTGCACATCTTAGTGGACATTCTGGGCCAGTTTGTCCGCAAGTTCCTGGTCCCTTGGCTGAAGAGACGGGGAGGCTGGGTCAGTGACAGCTGTGCATGTTTTTATTCCTCACACTATCTGTCCACGATATATATGAAACAAAACAAAACAAAACAACGTCCATACAGTGGGACAGACAGTTATGTTTGCATAGGAACTGCAAAAATTAACAGTTGAAAGTTAAAAAGTATAGAAAATAAACGCAAAAGATGTTATGAAATAAAAGACAGTAAAGCCAAAATGTCAGTCGGTCATGCAGGCAGGGCTGTAACACCCAAGTTGGTGTGACGAAAGGGCTGTAATCAATGTGCATATATCTAATTTTACAGAAGGAAGAAGAGAAGATGGGGGGGAAAAGGAAGCAAGCGAACAAAAAAGGAAGAGAGAAGGGGGGAAGGAACAAGAAGGAGGGGTAGTTGAATAGTGAGCTCCTTTGTTTTAAAGTGATGTTACAAAAGACCATGACCACATTAGAAGTCATCGGTATGCATCTGTCCTTATTTATAAAACAACATTCTTCCAGATCATCCTCAAGCAATTACAGGGGTTATGCAAGATATAATAGGTTTTACAAAACGCTACTGCTTTTTAATAAATTAGTCCCAGTTTGTTAATAGTCATACACTAAATAATTAAATGTAGAACGTGCACAAACTCTAATATGAAGGTACTTTCAAAATTTGACCATTTTATTAAGTGTATCCTGTCAAGAAGCCACTGTTTCTTTTAAACGGTTTTTCTCCCAGTGCATTATATTAGGATTATGTCATAGTACTGAATACAGTGTGATATCACCACCATTTTATGGATTTGACCATAACTTCTTTTGAATGTGATAATTAGATACACTCATTCCTGTTATTCTTTTCTAATTTTAACCCAGTCAGGGCCAGCATCCACATTACATCACTGTTTGAAGAGTTTGGTCATTTGGAAGGATGTATTTTATAGTATTACAGTATCATAAAGTTGTTTTTTCTTGTTCCACATTAAGTCTTTTACTGTCTTATCATATTGCTTTAATATGGCCGCATGTAGCATCATTGACTCAGAATCAGAGTCAGAAATACTTTATTGATCGCCGTGGGGAAATTGGGTCAGTTGCAGTTGCTCAAATTCTCAAGAGAAAAAAAGTAGTCGCATAAATGAAATCATAAGAAATAGAAAAGGAAATAAGAAATATAAAAACATGTGCTTTAGAAATTTGTTAAAAATCTGCATTATTCCAAAACATGTGCATTAATCCTACAATAATATTGCAATGATATATACAGACAGTAAAGGCAGAGGTAGTAGGAGTAGGTTCCTAATAGTCTTTAAAGTTACTGTGTCCAGCATTTAATGAAAATAAAACAAGAAGATACCCAAAGCAACAAAGGCAATGGATAAGGCTCAGGATGCTCAACAGCTCGCGGTTCTGTCCTCCTCTCTCTAAAAAAAGGCTCTTGTTGGCTCATTCGATGGAAACATCCTCTGTGCCGGGACTTGTGTATATCGCCCTCTGTTGGTTAAAAAACTCAATTACATGAAATTACATGCATTTGCATCAGAAAAACTAACTTGAGGCAGATGTTCATTTTATAAATAACAGGTTTTTGGGTGAATTTGACCTATAAATGTGTTTGTTAATAGCTGAGCAAACCAGTCGAAGTAAATATTGTTCTATGTCCTTTCTCTAGGGGGAAATCACAAAATGCGTGGTGAGGAAGGATCTCACCCCTGAGCAGCACTGGATGTCCTCTGCCATCGAGTCCTTCAAGTACTTTCTCACCACACTGTATGTCTGTGTCATGAAGGAGCCATAAACGGCAAGACGGACTGGACAGGAGTCACGTTCATGTGAGATGGAAATGTCAGGCTTACGGATCAAGTGGAGGCGGATGACAGCTTGACTGATGTGGACTGAGCCAACCAGCAAATACCAGTCTGTTGCTGCGTGACCATCAACAAATGTCTCATCAGCATCAAATTCATGCTATCTCGGTGTCAAATAAGTCCATAACAGTGATTACCCTTCATCCAAAGAGTTGTCCCTGTTTTTTCAAAAGCATATAATATTTGGCGCTTTATTTTTTTTTATATAAATACATGCTCACTGCCTACATCAATGCAGTAAACCAGTGTTTTCCAGTGTTGTAACTGTAATGTATTAATGCTCTGCAGCTTTCCAGGGGATGAATGTAAGCTGTGGAGGCTGTCCGTACTCTTTGAGACAAAGCTATTCAATGCTCCAGTTTGTCTCAAACAGATCAGGGAAACAGTTTAAAAATTATGTTTCTAATTATCATGTTTCTAATGAAAGCTGTTGATCTGGGCTTGAATTTTCTACATGCCCGTGTGAACAAATGTTACTGGCCAGCACTTTTCATTCAGCACTTACCTTCCTAACCCGTGATCAGCAACTACATGACCACAAAGGTCAAATATACTCCGTCTTATCAGTCTGATTAGGATTGCTATAACTTGGCAAAACAAATGTATTTCAATTAAGGAGTGGCTTTACGCCAAAGAGCAGTGCCAGCTAGTATCAACCAGTTACATTTCATGTGTTTGATTACACGATTGTGCTCTACCACAGCACATGAAGCTTTCCTTTCCAAATATGAGCCAAAGTAGTCCCACTGAAAACTGTTCACTTCAGTTTTAAAGATTGACCAATGTGATGAATCTCTGTCCAGATTTCTGCAAGATCAGGCTCACATTCAGAGATTGCATACGGCCAAAGACCTCATGGGTTGAGGAACGCTACATACGTGTTATTGCGTATTTTGCGTATATATTCTGTAAATAGTTTATTTATGATTTTATTAATTGGAGCCATTGCAGTGTACACAAAGCCACCTCAATGGCTCCCAGAGTGATTGAATGTATAGTATGCCTGTTTGTGGTCACATTCACAATGTTAAATTATAAGTATGTGTGTCTGAGCATTTTTTTTTAAAGTCCAGAATAAACTTTTAACATGATCCACACCTATGGACATTTTGTTGATCATTTTATTACACCGATCTTTCCATCAGGCAGCTTGAGCACGATGGAGCCTTAACAGTTTATTAATGCAATGGTGAAAAAAGTAACAGGATGCCGACACAAAGTTAAGAAACCAGTATTCATGAACTTTGTAGTCACAGAAAGGCAGATGGGCACACAACCAAATATTCCAAGCCTCTGCCTGATATGAGTGTTTTATAAGCTTTACATCTCAAGTATTAAATATCTGGACAATATAGATCAACATAAATCAAAAATCCATTGTGTTACGCATTGGACATTGCATTGTCAAACAAATACAACTCAAAATTTTCAGATTTCTGACATTCTTCAAACTTGACAGGATACAGGTCAGTCCATCTCTTAGTGCAACTTCAGCTTTGCTTTTGCAAGTCTTTTTTCTTTTAAATCCCCCATGCAGACGAGAGAAAATATGGCTGTTTGGATGCTTTACTCTGTATGATAGATAAGAATGTAAAACGGTGGGCTTTGTACATAAGGCCCACTGCAGCTTCCAAAAAATGCCCACAAGATGCTCTAGCTGTGTTTTAGCCAATGCTCCAGGTTGAGAACAGCTTACATTTATTCACTTACATTTATCATTAATTTTGTTGGTTAAGTTTGATTTTAAATATCTTAATTAGAACAGGCATTCCCATCTGACACCAGAGTTACTCTTAAATCATAAACTAGTTTATATTGTCAGCCAACCTGACATTTGACTACTGATCAGTGCCCCTATTTCTGGCAACACTTGAAATCCCAGGCCAAGATATTTGTATGTATCTTAGCGCTGCCTCTCTGTTGGGTCAAGATGATCGATGGTAGGTGATGTGCAAGTGCTGCATCAGTGGCTGGTTGTCTGTTGCCATGGAAACTGTCTGCTCGAGCTTTCCATCTGGACGAAGCTGGAACACTCGAGAAATCTGAGGGAAAGAAAAGAGCCGACCAGGTCACTGGTGTGGAGCGGGGAAAACTGCAGGTGTCATCTTGTTAATAACAACAAAAAAAATGTGTTGCTGATAAATTTCTGTGCAAATTCTGTGTGTACTTTACACTTGAAAACACAGTCGTATTGAATACATTTATTCATATTCAGGTTTAGTCTGACCTGCTGGACGTGCGGCTCCTTGGCGAAGGAGGTTCTGGCCAGAGCGAGACTCTGCAGGTTCAGCTGCTGCCCTGTCAGCTCTCCTTCCTCGATTTCCACCAGGCCTGCACAGGAAGTCACACCGGCACACCGAGTACAAGCATGAGGAATTGTAATGTACTTTGTCAGCAGGAACTAACTACATTCAGTCTCCATCTTTGCAAAAAAGGCCTTTTTCACTAATACTTTCTCAATCCATTTTTGAGAAAGATCTAACATGAAAAATAAAATTCATAACTAAAGCGAGAAACAGATGGGTCTGATTGCATGCATACATATTTCTGGCAAGGCTTTGTGCAAAATGTGACTAAACTGAACAGTCTGCTGACAGGGTGCAGAGAAAAAGCACCTTCTGATGCACTGAATGTGAAACGTGTTGTAAAATATATTTCTGTTAAATTACATATTCATGACTTCCCCAGAGAATTTATCAACCCAAATATAAGCAATAAGGTTATGGCCAGTGGCATGCACGCTGCTACCTGAGTTCTGTGCGATGATGAATGCCACTCTGTTGGTTCCAGGCTGCAGTCGTATGAAGCCACACTCTCTGTGCAGGGGCTTCTTACTTGTAGCATGAAACGCATTAAACCTGTTAACACAATAAGACAATAAAGTTGGATGAACTAAAGAAAACTGAATTGGAGTGATTGTAGCTGCAGCAGTGGGTATGAAGACATATATCAGCATTTAAACTACACAGAAAAAAGGTGGCATTTTTGTTTTGTATAACTATGTACATCTTAAACTCCACCACTGGGATATACTGTATATTTATAGCAATGAATAAAGACTAATCCACCAGCATCTTTCATCTCTGATCAACATATACAGTGAGTAACTTTAATAGCAGGCATAAGAATAAAATGACACAAACACCATATGTGCCTATTTAAGTAAAATTTGAAATTGCTTCTACAAACTTATTAATAGCTTAAGCCCAAGCATCTAGTCTGACATGAAAATTTTAAAGTAAAAATCTATCCTAAGAATCTGGTTTCACAATAATCATGCTTCAATATGAACATCTTATTCTTTCTTTCTTTCTTTCTTTCTTTCTTTCTTTCTTTCTTTCTTTCTTTCTTTCTTTCTTTCCTCAACTTTTCAGGTTTCCTTGCTCCAGTCAAACCCACATGAAGTTGATGACCGGCTGGCCGACATGGGAGAAGTGCAGGGTCTCTGTGTAGCGGAAGGGATTTATGGAGGGGAAGGATCCCTCCCCTGGTTCATCTGATTCCCAGGTACCCAGGAGCCACTCCAGCTGCAGGAGCACTGGGTTCAACTCCACTGACGGAGAAAACACACACACACACACACACACACACACCAAATGGTTTAGGCTATATAAGATATGACACTTCTCTTCAACATGCACAAGAAGGCACAGCGTGGATTAGTCTCCATTGCGAGTGAATCACTTCAGCAGACAGAGCATCATCTCATGTTAGCACTGGGAATTCCTAATTAAAATTACACCTATGTATTTTCCAAATATAGCTTTGGCACAATGTTTGGTATTCATTTGATATTCAGATGCAGAGGCTAATATCTTTTATGCTATTTGAAAAATGATTTGTGAAATTTTGTGGAGGTGTTCTTTCCTCGTGAATTGCAAAATTCAAAAGCTGCTATACTTGGCCTTGTCAAACCCGGACTACATGACCACTGAGAGCCAAAACACGATTTAAAACCATGCTACAGAGTAGGAAAGTCATTTTCTGTTTGTGAAATCAAAGTAAAGGTTGATTTCACTGCTTTTGCTGGATATAAACCACAGTAGATCTGTCAGGTCAAACACCGCTGTACTGACTGACTTGTCAAACATGGACTGCATGAACATAGTGAGGCCACACAGGACACTACCTATTCATGTAGAGTTGCAGTTCACCACAAAACTGCTCACTCACAGGAGATGAAGGAAAAAATAAAACTGTGGTTGTGGTGGTTTATGGGTCAATTAAAGACAGGACTTCCAGGCAGGAGACTGGAGTTTGACTCGTGTGAAACAAGGCTGGTGTTTGTTTCCTGTGACGACAGAAGTATTTTACCCCAAACCATGACTGTTTCCTCACCTTAACCAAGTAGTTTTGATGTCTAAATTAGGGTGGCCCATTTTTACATGTAAATTTTCAACTTCATATTTTTTAATCTCCTAACCCCTGAATTGGTTGCAATGCATGAGAAAACTCTGCTGGTGAAATTTTTTCGGACAACATTAGGAGCTTAGACTTTCCAACTTTCATGTTTTAGGCCACCCTAGTGTACATCCATGAAGCTATCAGCACCATGTATTATGACATATATCATATCTTCATAAGACAGCTGACATATATCAAATCCTTTGAGCTTTACTTGGCATTCACAAATAGAAAATTACTTTCACAAATCTGAAATTTGGTTTTAAATAGTGTTTATGCTGTCAGTGTTAACGTAATCCATCTCTGACAAGTCCATGAATAGTGGTTTTTGGTCTAGACCAGGTCAAATCTGAAACATGGTTTTGGTCCTGGACCAGATCTAATGTGCTATGTACACAGTAAAAGTAGTGAAATCGAGCTTCACTTTGATTTCAAAAATAGAAAACTACTTTCACAAATTTCAAACTTGGTTTTCCATCGTGTTTGGTCCTCAGTATAAATGCAATCCGTATTTGACAAGTCTAAGTACAGCGGTTTTTGATCTGGACCTGGTCTAACGTGCTCTGCAATGAGAAAAAAACAAACAAACAAAAAAAAAAAAAAAAACAGTGCAATCGACCTTTACTACTTAGATTTCACAGACCAACTTCCGCAAATCTGCACATGATTTTAAACAGGGGCTATGCTCTCAGTGCTCATGTCAAGGTTTGACAAGTTAACGTGCATTTTTTTTTTTTTTTTTTTTTTTTTAAATCTAAACCTCATCTAATGTGGTTTGTATACAGTGAAAAGCAGTGAATCAACCCTTTAATGACGAAAATAAGTGTCCCAAAGCTCTGATTTGGGTTTAAATAACCTCTTCTCTCTCAGTGTTCATGTATTCATAGTTTGAGGATGACGAGTCGAAATGCACCAGTTTAGGAATAAACAGCAGAAAACATTATTTTTCTTTCACTTGCAAATGTGTGGCTACCCAATGCGAAACGAGCTTCACCCTACATCAGCCGTCCCTCTGTAAGAGCTGGAGCTGTGCGCCTGTTTTTGCGGACCTACTCGCTATTTAAGGGTCTTTGCCAAATTTTCACAAACCCTTTTGAACAATTAGCAGCCGGCCTGATCTGCGCCGGGCGTCTTGAAATTTAATGACAAAATTAAAAAGGAGAGAAGATTAATAACATTTCCACAAAATTCCACAAATCATGCATGAGAAACACGTGAATTTTTACGTGCGTTTATCAATGAAGCAGAAAATTATTGGCCGCTGAATCTGAATATCAAACGCACATCGCACATTGCGCTTACTCTAATGAAATATGCAGGAAATTGTTTACAGGGCAGGCCTTCCATGTTCAAGCGCACATCGTTATTCAGGTCACAACCTCGCAGTAAAGCCCGGCCACACAGTTATTATATTGCTTCACAATCTCTCCGTCCCAATTTAAAATAAAAACATTACCTGATTGGTCACAAGGGCACGCCATTAAAACTGAGTAAGTTGAGTATTATGGAGACATGAAGAAGCAGGATAAGGAAAAGCCGCAGGGAAATAACACGGACAAATTAAATGCATATCAAACTGCGACAATGTTATTTTCAGTCCGGAGCCCTTTTATTGACGGCCACCCTCGTTCCAAGGAATCATGGGAAATGTAGTGCGCACAGTTCTGCACCACGGCTACCTAAGATGACCTCGAAAAAAGCATGACTTCGGAAAATCCCCAAGGCACGTACTGCTGACCGTACCACTGTCCATTTGTGGAGGTGCTCTATTTCCCAGTACCAGCACAATGAGGCAAGAGATGTTTGATAAAATAATGCAAATTTTATTGACTGACATTTTTCAGTACTTTCAGTGTTCTGTGGACAATGACTGTGCGCTTCTCTTCTCTTTAAAAACTACTAATTGTACAAATAAAGACCTATGACCTGTTTCTGAGATGCATCTTTTTTTATTTTATTTTATTTTATTTTGTGTTGCACATTTTTGCATAAAATCTCTGTGGTCAAAAGCACAGATTATACAATACATTGTGTGAATCCCTGATATTTATGCAGTGGCCTACTGCAGTATAGCTGTCATCTCGCAGGAATCTGCAGGTTTCATTTTCCCCTGAACGAATGTGGACTGGGCCGGTGGCGTGGGAATTGTGTCCCTCATGCTTTGCTCTTTTTGCAGTTCTTGAGGGCGTCTGCCAGAGCATGCAGTGCCATATCAGCATTGGCCTTCTCGCAGTTGTATCCCATCAATCCAATTCGCATCACCTAATGAAAAGAAGAGTGGAAAATACAGTATGTCAGAGTACTGTGTGGAGCTGCATGGGCAGATAAGAAGAGAGACTCTGTTGTAAAACTACCAAATAGATGGTGTTGCTCTTGTAACAAACAGAGAGAGTAACAGGATAAAGAAAAGGGGGCATAATGGGCATAGGCATAATATTACTGGTAGTAATCTCGACTGAATTTAGGCCCAAAAAGCTACACAAATTTAGGGCACTGGCTGCCACTGGCGCTGTGTGACTTTGCTCCACTAGTGTACTGCTAATGATAAAGTGGGAATTGAGATTGAATTTACTTCCCTAGTGAAGACAAATTGTTCAATCCATTTTCTTTATTAACTGATTTTTTGAGGGGAAAATGTGAGGTCTCTTAACCGTGATCTTTATAAAGAGGATTTTTTTCTCTTTATAATAGAGACACAGTGGAGAGAGACAGGAGGGACAGGGCAGAGAGAATGGGATGATGTGTAGCGAGGGGCCCAGGTGGCTGCGGCTAGGGTGCCCCTCTTAGCCATGATCTTAAAGCGAAGATCATAGCATCGAAACAGCAGATACTCACCATGCCTATGGAGGGACCGAGGCCTCCAGTCATCTCCATTTGGTGGTGCTTCATGATGTAGGTCAGCAGAGCCCTCCAGTCATAGCCCTCAGGAATGGCAATGGTGGTGACAGAGGGAAGCCTCATATCCTGCAGGACATGTCACATAATAAAGAGGAAAAACATGAAAAAATGATAATGTCTAGTGGGAATTTCTCAGTAGAGGTATGGTGCCACAATAACATTATAACTTATTATAAGATATTGAAATGGTTAAAGTCTTTTTAATAAATTACCACTTGTATTGGCAAAAAATCCAAATGAGATTCACAGAAAAGACAGACAAAAGGTGGGAATGGCATGCAACAAAAGTCATGAGAAAATTTATATCTACTGTATTGCAGGTAAATACAGCCATAACCTGTTATGCTAGGGTATCCCAGTTACACAGCATTATTTGTTGTTGTGTGTCTGTGCCTCACCTTATCTGGGATGAAGAGCTTAAGACCCAAGTCCTCCAGTCCCTTGTAGAGGTAGGCTGCTACCTCCTTGTGTTTCCTCCAGGACTCCTCCAGCCCCTAGAGGGAGACAGAGATCAGAGAAGCTCAGTGATGACACCCTGCCAGCATGTAACCTTGAGCGAGACAGTAGTGCAGTTGTGTCACCACATGTCATGCATGCTGGGTGTACAGTATGTAGTATCTGTTGTACCTTTGATAAACTTGTATCATATGGCAACACTGCCAAAAACGCAAATTGCAAAATAGACACTATTTTGATACAAAAAATTTCTGGACCAAAAACTGTAAGAAAACAGGTCTTAGTGATGGATTTCTAAGGGTTAAGTCTGACCACAACAAAGATGCTAGTTCTATAAAGCTTCATGTTGCATCAAAGTAAATGCAAAAACTGGTGGAATGTCTCTTTACCTTCTCAGCAAGAATGGCCAGACTCTCTCTCAAGGCGAAGAATGAAGACACGGGGCCTGTGTGGTGGTATCTAAAGCCCAAAATACAATATATCATCATCAACTACACCAGTAGCACACATGTCCAGCTTCAGTTTGCATTATATAGATTGATCCTAACCACCTCTAACCCTCACCCGTCTCACTGATGCACCAAAATTCAGAGCTTTGCTGAGAAACAAAACAAAACAAAACAAAACAAAACAAAACAAAACAAAACAAAACAAAACAAAACAAAACAAAACAAAACAAAACAAAAAAACTCTGGATGAACATCTCCACCAGACACAAACCCAGTCAAAATAAGGTTTAGGTGTGGATGAGGGGAATGAGGAACACCTTTATCTACTTCAGTTGTTCTAATCATCAGTGTTGATCTCACACCCAATATTTAATTAAAAAGATGGCTTAAACCTCTGACATGTGTCGTGTAGGTTTATGCAGTGGACTTACACTCTGGCTGGTTTGCCATCACAGCCCCAGTAGTTGGACAAATGTGTCATGTCAAAGAGGTAGGATACTGGTTTTACTTTCCTGTTAAACATCTTTTGGCTGTTTGGGGTAATAAAGAGAGAAAGTCAGTGTTTTGTTTTTTATCATTCTATTCTTGATATGTATAGTTACCAAAGATATTGCTAGAAATTACAACTCACATATGGATACATGAAGAGCTCATTTGCAAAAACAGATATCTCCATTTGAATTTATTAAAACCTTTTTAAACTTTTTGGAATTTTATTAAAATTTACTTTATATTTATTTCTATTTTTATATGTTTATTTAGCCTGGCATAATTTTTTATTATCCTAAATCATGCTTTATGTGTGTGTGTGTGTGTGTGTGTGTGTGTGTGTGTGTGTGTGTGTGTGTGTGTGTACCTTTTTCACTGCAGTGAAAAAGGTGTATTCATTTTAAGAATGGCTTTTATCTGTTTTTGCAAATGAACTCTTCACATAGACAAACACACACACACACACACACTCACTCACACACACACTGCAGTTCCTCCTTACCATGCTCTGTCATTGAAGGATATGGGTGCCGTGCCGGGTGGAGCATTCAGAGCCTTTTGAGAACCCGAGTACAGAATGTCGATCTCTGGAAGGGCAGTGACAGACAGATGAGAAGAAATTCACACTCCCACACTCACACATACCAGCAGGGGGAGGATTTTAATGTTTTCCTATGGCCTTACTTTGCTTGTCCATGAAAATTGGTGCTGCCCCCAGAGATGCCACTGTGTCAACCAAGAAGAGGCAGTTATGTCTGCGGATGGGGGTAGAGTGACAGAGAATTAGAGGCGAGAGTTGTTTCATAAGCAGTGTGAAATATGACAGGCATACACACTGTCCAGTTTGAGACAGAGAGGTGTCTCACTTTCGGCAAATGTCTCCAATGCCATCTACTGGGTGACACAGGCCAGCAGAGGACTCTCCGTGTGTGAGGAAAAACAGGACAGGCTTGTATTTTGCAATGGCCTACAAACAGAGAGAGAGGGGGCCCTCAGACATACAGATAGACCTCAGTCATGTTATTGTAGAAGGTCATACAGAGTATCTTTAATTTCATTAGTAACTGCTGAGAGAGACATTATGCCTACCTCTTCAATTTCCTTATTGGTAAAATATCCTCCTGGTGTTTTTACCATTGTATGTACACTGGCACCTGAGGCAAACATGAAGACATAAGATCTAATTATGTGTAAAAACAAGAAGTCAAGAAATAATCTAAATGCGTGGCCTAGGCATTATCCAAAATCTTTTACCAGTGCATATTTGTGTATCCTCTTTGGAGACCCAACGAGTGCGTGCGTAAACCCGCGCGTAAAGACGTACCCATTCTTTCCGCAATTTCTGCTACGCGCTCTCCCCAGATTCCGTTGATGGCAACGAGCACACTCTCTCCGGGCTCCACAGTGTTGAACACCGCACACTCCATGGCAGCGTGCCCGGAACCGCTCATGGCAATAGTCATGTTGTTCTCCGTCTGAAACGCGTACTGGATCCCTCTCTTAATGTCATTCATGATCTGAAAACCACACATGGAAGAGTGTGAAACAACTGTTGAGGCTAATTTATCGGATGAGATCATCCATAAAACCAAGTGATTTTGGCGAGGGGTCAGACGTCTACAGTCTGGCTTTGCGCAACAGTTTACACAGATAAATCATGCACAGTATTGACTTTCATGTCATGAGGCAGAAAAATCAATTGTTATTACAAAGAAATGCCACAGAGCTATTTGACAGAACCCTGGGTACTTGGTGTCTCACAACAAACTTCTGAGAATATTTTGAATTTCATATAATAAACGCCAAAACGCATGTAGTTACATTTCATCATAAGAGTTGCCTGTCAATTGTCAAACGTAAGAGGCAACATTTACCTCATACATCTCTGGGTGCAGGTGACCAATTATTGGCCTGCCGCCTGCAGCTAAAATCCGTGGAGGGACGTTGGAGGGTCCTGGTCCAAACAGGTATCGGTAAGGCGCCTCGAGCGGCCGGAGCATGCATGCTGGCGGCGGGATGGTCACGGAGGACATGGAGCGATCCAGGCGCTGCAGCAGAGGCGCGCTCCGGGGGACCAGGGGACTCTCAAGAGCCACTGCTGTCTGCTGGGCGAACAGCGCGCCCCTGCTGAAGAAAGCCCGCTGCATCACGGCTGGGGTCCTCGTTCCTGGGAAACCTGCACCGAGTGAGTTTACCACCGACAGATGGAGGGACTGAGTTTGACCGTGAGGTTTTGATGATGATTTAAAACAAACAGGTCTTTGACCTCTTGGACATGGGGCGTTGTGTCATTCATTTGACTTATAAGGATGTGCAATAAGAGGGCCACTATGGCATTTCATTTGCATTTAATGGAGTGTAAGTTAAATGTTTGATTTTAGGTTACCCACGAATAGCTCAAACTACTTTTGTGTGTTAAACGTATTTTCTAAAAATAGGAATTTGACTAATGACAACTGAAAGCATATGGTTATCATGGCCTCATTCCCAGTTGGGACAGGTTAACGCTGAGGAAGAAAATCAGACTAAAAGGAGGTTTCTATGAAGGGGTAAATAACATAAACATTGTGAAGTTATTTGGGGACCTTTTGGTCTGTCACAGCATCTAATCTGCGGATGCCTCTGTGACATGCAGCAGGTGTTCTTAAACATTTTTGGTCCAGGGTCTGAAGCCAATAGATCTTGTCTTGCATGTTTCCATGTAGATCCACCAGCACTAAGTTTGTGGGTTTATGATTTTCAAAATAGCAACAAATGATATGTCTTGATTATTGAACCTGTATTGCAAACGTGAGGACTTGCAGCTCAGAACCAGTTTGGTTTAGCCTGAAGTCATGAGGGTTGGTTTGTTGATTTTTCCCGCCCCTTCTGTGGCTCTGGATTTTAGAGAGGAGTCTTCCTTCTCTGAGAGTGCAGATTGGCTGAACAGGGGGCAGGCAAATAGACAGGCAACCCCCACCCCCACCACTCCCACAACCCTCCCCTAAACACACAGGGACACAAACACATTCAAATTTAAAGACAGTGGCTTATTTTTTGTCTAGTGTGCTTACGCTATTATCTTACTTTTGCATCTCAGGTAACCTGCTCATAAAAGTGAGCCTAAAAAATCATTTAGTCTGTTCACATTATGCATTGATCATGATTCTAAGTTTATCACTTAACTGTTATTACCTTTGCTCCAAAAGCTTTTCACAATATTCAGCAAGGAGACCAATGTACTTTGAAGGGGAAACAGTATAGAAATACCAATCTGGACATGGTGGTGCTCATAACTGTTTTTTTGTGTGACTTTGACTCAGCCAGGTCACCTGCCAATACCTTGTTTGCCCTGCCTCATTTAAAGAAGAGTAGAATGTGAGTATGGGTAATGGCTAACCTGCTGTTCCTCTCGCAGTTGGGTCAATGTGTAAAAGCTTGTCTAGTGCAAACGGGAGGTTTCCTGATGTTAGATGACCAAACCATGACCTATATTAGAGGCAGTGCACCTTAAACACACTCCTGCAGTTGTTGATTGTGGTCAAGCAAAGAGGAGCAACTAATAAAATAGGAAGGTTCAGGCCAAAAGTAAAATATAAACCAAATCAGACTCAACCTCATTTGTTTCATGCCACCATGTGGTCAACAGGGACATCAAATCCCAATATTTCCATATAAATGAAAGAGTTCAGGTTTGGTCTTTGTTTTTTCAGAGTCCTTCATTTTGTCAGTCTTTAAACTGAACTATTATGTCACAACAGGGCCAGAGGCAAGAGATGATGTCCCTCTCCAAGTTCAGCGTGGTAAATAATTATACTAACTGGTAAATATGTGGGATTTAGTGCTGTCCTCTCACTGACCTTTGCACTTAAAAGAGGAACAGTTAAAATGTCCCCAAAGAGTGGAGGAAGACTGGGGTGGGACATGCTGGGGAATGTAACTTTTAAAAAATCTGATAACGAGATGATTGAGTCATGCCAAGGAACGTACTGTGTAGGAAAATTATTGACATGGCCCTGTAATTTGTGGCAGGCCCAGGCAAGCCTTGTCATTTACCACTTTTGCACCAAGCACACGTAAACATGGTGTTAGTAACACAGAAACATGCAAGTACTGTCTGCTGGCATTTTTGTATGTAAAACTACATACCTGCTGTGTTAGCGATTGTAATGATTCTGAAACCAGTTTCTTATGACCTCTTTCTACTGCATGGTACCAGCTCAACTCAACTCTATCGCATTTTTTTGGTTTTCCACTGGGAAAATTTTCGGGATATCAACTGGCACCTGGTCATTTTTTTTGGTGTCAACTCAATTGACATTCCAAGCAAGCTGAGCTGATACTAAAAGCTGACATAAAAGACGCTGTAGACTGCTGATTGGTCAGAGAGAAATTGAACAACTGTATTTACAACCCAGAAATACCAAAGTGAGACTCATGAAACTTGTCTAGCTGATCATCTGTCTATGTAAGAAAATAAGACCGGAAAGTGGAAAGTGGAAAACGAAATCCAGAAAAGTGCAGGGATTACAGTCAAGTCGAGTAGAGTCGAGTTGAGCCAGCACCATGCAGTGGAAAAGGGGAATTAGTTTTACATAGCATCAAACAGCCGTTTAAAGGTACAATGTGGTTAAAGACAAGTTTGCCTCAAGTGTTTAATTTCAGATGGGAAAAGGGGTTAAGATTAGATTTAGGATTATGGTGGGCAGGACTAATATTCTTTCTGACTGAAGCACTGGTTGAAACCACTGGTTAGTTTACCATTAGCCAGTTACACACCTGCACACTGCAGCTAAAACACAAGTGGTACCTAAAACTGTCAAGACTGGCCAAGTGGTGAAGTTCTTGCTACACATTTGTTTACACTGTCTTACTCTTGCACAGATGGCTCTGCTGCCAGCTGCTGCCAGTCAAACATACACCCGGGGCTTCATAGAAGACTTGATAATGGAAATACTGTGAGTAGTGTGGCCGTATAAAATCACTGTATGTCAAATAGCAATTGCAGCATACTAAAAAAAAATAATAATAATTGGAATACGTATTTCAAATACGAGTAATAGAAATACTGGCCATCTCTGCCACCAGCGGGTGCTCATGTTCACAACAAGGTCCCCTCCACTCCTTGCTCTGCTCAAGACACTTGCCAGGTTCTCTAGCTAAGCAGATAACCTTTCACACCCCTTTCCAAAAAGGGGTGTGAAAGGTCCCAACAGATTAGAGTAACACTACAGAATTCTGACGCAAGATGACGCAAAGGTGCAACTTATTTACCTCTCACACTGATTGAAACACACCCACTTCCTCCCAGGCCATGGCCACTTCAGTCTTTTGCAGTTTTTCCTGTGGGGGGCATGCAGGATTTCCTGTGACTCAGCATGCAGCAGAGAAGCTGGTTGTCACACAGTCACGCCTGGTGTGGATTTCTCACAACTGAAGAGACTTTGTTGTTGCATTTCAATAATAATATATTTACAATAATTTCCATTTTTGTTTTGAAGAATTGGGACAGCTCGAACACATGTTAGAGGCGAGTCTAACCATGGCTATCATAATCTCCTAGGTGCTCCATCTGAACATATTTGTAACATCCAACTACGCCTCCCATTCTCAAACACACAGCAGGGGCACAGCGCAGTGTACAAGCGCTGTCCATGGTTCTGCAATCAGACACTCAGCACAGAAAGTACCAACACGCCCACTGCTTGCTATGCGCTTTCGTATGGTTTCTGGTCCAGAGCTATCAACTCTAATCAGTTTCACTGAGTCATTTTTTGCTTATCTAGTCATTTCATGCCATGTTAAGTGGATGAAAAACTCTACCAACAATAGCTTGTTGTTGTAGAGATTTTTTTTCCCAGCTGCCTCACATGGTACTGATCAAAGTGTATGTGTGGGAGGGCGATGTGTCATGGTGGGGTAATAAAACATGTTGACTTGTTTCAATTTCAAATTTTTATGCACATATTGTACCCATTAGATACTTGTGTAACTCAAGTTTCTGAGATTGGACCTTAGTTGTGTTAGTTTGTCTATTGGCTGGTGTGTATGTGGACGATCAGCCACATTTTCTGGTTAATCAGAAAATAATCTTTGGGCTCCCCCAAAGATTGTTTGGGGGAGCCAATCGCAATGAGCGACTGTGAACCGCAGCAGCCTGCGTCTGAATCTGGCCCGAACCCTTTGCTGCTTGCCATCCCCTCTCTGTTTACTGTCTCTCCTGTCTCTTTCCAGTCTAATAAAGCAGAGATGCCCAAAAAACTTGTGTGTAGTTGAACTGTGTAGTTCAGTCACGACATCAGAGCAACAGTGTAGCAGAGTTTTGTTTACACAATATAAGTAAAGAAACCAACTACCTGTCCAGGAATATTGACAGTTTGTATGCAGATGTATCGACCGTATATTTGATAGGTATCTATTTTTAATACCACTCAGGGCTAGTATGTTGTATAAGGTACATAGTAAATAAACAATGTTGTGAACAAGGAATGGGTTATATTGTCTACTTGTTTTCCACATCCCTGAACTTCAGTTACAAGCGCTCCATTTAGTGGCTTTGTCAAGAGGTGGATGCTCAATCTGGATGTATGTGTGGCTTTATTTTGGCCACTTGAGAAAAACAAGGAGACCTACATAACATGCATTTAACATAATTTGTCTCCGTCTCTTTTCTCCCCTTTTATCTCTCTCCCAGCCCTCCTGTAGGTCTGTTCACACTTCATTGCCTCCAGTTGTCACTCACCACGCATTTCCGCCATCCTATTCTCATTATAGTGTTTAGATTTCTTTGTGTCTGTTTCTATGTCTCTCTCCATCTTCTCTCTCTTCCTTTGCTACTGTCTGCATCTCCTCATCCTACCTCCCTAGCCCTTAACACACACACACACACACACACACACACACACACACACACACACACACACACACACACACACACACACACACACACTCACACACCACCACCACCACCACCATGATTTGGCTCTCCAAAACCTATTCCATCCCTCTGTTGCTCTCTCTCTCTCTCCCTCTTCTTCTCTCTCTTCCTCAGTGTGTGCTGCATCGCTCTGCCTGTCTGCCTCCCTACTCTCATTATAATGGTGCTGATGTCATCACAGCCTCCCAGCATCCCTGGCACCGTCAGCACCGCCATTTTCCCCCTCAAAGGGATGGTGGGCCGCTGTAGCAGCTCAGAAACACCCATCCTGCAATTTATCCATCCATTTGCTTCTTGCTCCTCCCTCCCTCCGCTCTCTCCGATTGACGCACCACTGTGTTCAAGACTCAAGCCCACCCATCCCTGCTGAATCTGAATCTCTCTCTCTCTCCCTCTCTCTCTCTCTCTCTCTCTCTCTCTCTCTCTCTCTCTCTCTCTCTCTCTCTCTCTCTCTCTCTCTCTCTCTCTCTCTCTCCGCTCTTGCAGCCAGAGGCGGACTCTCAATGCATGGATGCGCAAAAGAGATGATGTAGGCTGGCCGCAGAGAAAGAGAGAGCAAAAATACACCAACGAAAACCAAGAAGGGGGCACAGGAGGATTCGGACCCGGTTCAGGCGGAGGATTCACCCTCTGCCGTTGTTGAGCCTGAGGTGGTAAGGTAAGAAAACGCTCTTCCATCCCGGGGATGGGATGTTGTTTTTCATGGCGTGGCGCAGCAGAGGTGCCATGGGTGGCACTCCTTGGGGTGGACAGTGCGTGCGTGCGTGCGTGTTCGTGTCTCTGTGTGTATGTGCGGGTTTATTTGTCATTTCGAGGCCCTCTATTATCTGTGAGGTGATAAATAAGGACACTGCGTCAGGATGGGCTCTTGTGCTGTCAACACCTGCCTCTAAAAATGTCCCTTCTATGAAATTTTGGTCATGACAATGTAAATGAATAGGATAAACACAAGAAAATCGCAATGACATTAAATTGCCATGTTACTTAATACACAGTAATGTCAAATCGGCCTGCTGACCTCCTTTCTGTCGCAGTGTTGGATGATTTGGTACGATTGCCATTTCTGTTTACGCGGCCTGCCTTTGAGGTGCGGCAGGCTGAGCAAGATGGAGGGGACAATATTTACATTGGCCAGTGCGCTAAAGCTCGGTCTTTTCTGTCTTTATTTGTGTGCAACAACCTCAGCTGTCATAACATGATAATCTGAAAACAAGACGTGTCCTCATCGCATGTATACTGCATGTAGCTGTAGGTGCAGGCTGTTAAAATGGGGCTGGCATGTTTTTCCACCGGTTGCGATTGAGAAAATGGATGGAATCCGCGCCGCGTTGGCTCAGGAAATTCATTTCAATGGCAAGCCACACTAAAAAACATGAATTACTGTTAATCAACAGGAAAACCAGAAGTAATTGTTTCTTTGAAGCTTATTTGTAACAACAAAACGATGCCAATTCTACAGTATTTTCTTTTCGTAGTGCCACACAACCAGCAAACCTGTACGTCCTCTTAGGAATAAATAAGTGATGTTTTTGTCGTTTGGGGTGAAACATTGAAGAAATGCAGCTTCATCACACGGCCCTCGCCGTCGCAGCAGACGAGGAGAGGGGATGATGAACCCGTACTATAAGCAGCCATTTTAGCGTAGACGGCCAGTGATGAGGATGATAATGTTGCTGCCAAGGTTGTGCATCCTTCAGGTGCGCTACAGCTGTGTGTCTCATGTTAATAATAACAATAATCATAATTGTCGTATAGTATAGGATTAAGATAAACTGAAAATCTAGACTGTTTTGCTAAGGACTATTTGAAATAAACGAGGCCTAATGTATACCTGAAAATACCCACTCTGTGTTCTCAGTCAGGCAGAGGGCCCACCAGCGGCAGAAAACAAAACCCAACTTTCCATTTCTCAGAAACATCTGCAGACATGTCTCCACCTCCAGCAGTCTCAACAGTTTCCTCTCCACATGTCTACAGGTGCAGGGTGTGTGTCTGCCAGGCCACACAGATCTCCAGCCCTCTGACAGTCCCATCCCTCCCCACCCAGCGGCAGCATGGCGGGGGCTTCAGTCAAGGTGGCAGTGAGGGTCAGACCCTTCAACTCCAGGGAGATGGGGAAGGAGAGCAAGTGCATCATTCAGATGTCAGGAAACACCACAAGTGAGTCTGCAGTCATTTTTCCATTGCTGATAAATGCTGATTTTTTTCCACTTACAATTGAAATTCCTTTGTGTTGATTTGAGTGTTGTTTGTCCTCTCATAGAGCTGACGTGGCTCTGCACTTACCAAAACCATTTAAAAGAGCTATTTTGACTCTTTTGAGTGTGCATTTAAAACCAGTGCTGTTTTTCCACGTTGCTACGCATTGTGTGTGTCTCTTATGGCTTACCCTTTGACCAACACACAATGTCGTCACTCAGGTACAAACGTAGCGTACCTCCATCCTCAGAACACTAACACATTTTATTTTCTTCACTGTTCAGTGAACGTACACTCAGTGGGCACTTTATCATGTCCTGTACAATCTAATGCAGTTCAATGCAACAGCTCTGCCTTAAATTCTACCTTTTAATAGACTTTATAATGTTCAGTTTTTGTTGACATTGTGGAGAATGTGTGAATTTAATTCTATGTTTATTATTGAGGTTGTAGTTTGCAGAGGTCTTGCACTTGACTGCGTTATCTTAAGAGGTGTTTGTAATTTTTTGTCCTTCCTATTTATATCCATGAGGAGGATAGAATAGTAGAAACACCTCTCAATAAAATGCAGTCCAGCACAACAGCACCACTAATTATGAGCTCAATGCCAAACATAGAATTGAATGAACACCTCTATTACTGTGACAAAAAGAAAACCTGCGTATTTTAGGCATTGTAAAAATAAACTTTATGGCACAACAGTTGTATTGGATTGTATTATGTTGTGCAGGTGGACCTAATGAAGTGGCCACTGAATGTATTGTTACTAATACTGTGCACATTTCTCTCAATTGATGAGGAATTGAAGAAGATATGATATACAATACGTGAGATAATATGTTCTGTTCTGTTAAATATGACAGTGATTATATATTCCTTTTCCTATCAAATACAATCAATTTCTTGGACTTTACATTCATTATTGTCATCTATCATTGTCGCAGCTGACCATCTGAGACAGACATGCAAAGTTAATTCAGCTCTAACCATCCACACTGCAAGCAGATCACAAGGAACAAATCTGTTAGTTCTTTGATCTGAAAGGATCTAAAATAGATTTTCAAATTGGAAAAAACAAAAAACAAAAAACAAACAAACAAAAAAAAAAACCCTGAAAGGCTTTCCAGTCAGATTATTTTCCAGTCTGGTACCTGCATCCCTGAGGTTCATATAAATAATTGATACAATATGATACAATAGCAGGAAGGGCATCATTTAGAGTCAGCCTCTTTAGGTAGTGACACAGGTTTTAAAATGTGACAAGCATGCAAATCAATAACAGAATGTCATCATTGGTGCAGGATTAACAAGATCTCTGTGGCTTATATGGAAGCAAAGTTGGTGTTTAGCCTCAGCAATTTGTCTAGTGGGCAGCTTGCCTTCCAACACAGGATAGTGGGCAGCGTGGCACGCAGCATCCTGCTGGCCAGGAAGGCAAACAAAGGCCTCAGTCAGGCCTCTTGACTGAAGCCTGTCAGTGTGAGTAGGATGTAGTGACCTCCGCAGATCTCTTCTCTCATCATATGAGCCACGGGGACCAAAAGACCTCCTTGTTCTGGCTGAGCCCAGACGCAGGAGTCAGCTGATGCAAGTCTCTGTGTGTATATCTGTGTGTGGGTGTTTATGTGCGTGCCTTGTTTTGTGTGTGCCGCTGCGTGTGCGTGTCAGAGAGAGCGAGAGAGTACGCTCGGCACACTGCCGGGTCTCTGTGCCTGTCGGTGTTTTGATGACCTCATTATCCCAGTCTGAAGAAGCCAAAGATTAATTTTTTTTATTGTTTCAGCTCATTAACCGGACAAGCTCTGAATGAGAGTCATGATAATTTCCAACTTCGGTGGTCCACATATCCGTTTCTGCGTTATGGGTACATTATGTTTTTCTGGCTTGGTGCACAGCCAGGCTTGTCAGAGTACTCTGTGGGACACTGCAGCTGCCGTATTGAACTAGTCCAAAGGGGGCGTCACGCTCGATTCAGTTTGAAGTCAAAAGAGCATCTGCTCATGCAGTCCTGAGGCCTAGAGCGAGTGAGAGAGAGAGAGAGAGGGAGAGAGAGATACACTCAAATTGTTGGCACAGTTGGATCATATGTTTGGTTTAATCCTCTTGTTGTTGAGGTTATTTATCTAAGGAAACAAATTAATCATGATTTTGCTTTTGCAGCGCATGGTGCCTGTATCATGTCGGGCTGTCCACCAAGATACAAACCAGGTTTTATAAGACAGGGCTTTGGTTTAATTTTGGTGTAGGATCGTAGTGCTGGCTACAGGAAAAGCTCCAAGGGCTTATTTAGGTAAATTCTGCTGAGTTCTATTTCATTTTATTTTCCATTTTTTATTTAATTTATATATTCAATTTTTTATTTCTTTATTATTCATATTCTTATTTTTATTGTTTTCATTGTGATTTACTTATTTATTATTGGGAAGATACAGGTTTGAAATGATACAGATGCAGTGATAAAAAATGCAGTTGTAAGATTAATAACTTAAAAATAGTCAAGATAAAAAAAACAAGCATGGAATAAAAAACTCTTTAAAAGAAGGAGAGAAAGAAAGAAGGAAGGAAGGAATGAAACAAACAAACAAACAGACGCGCAAACAAGCAACAAAAAATCATGACAACAAATGATTAGAAAGGAGAATCTAACAGAGACAACATGATGGAAAACAAAGCAGAAAAAAAGGATAATACATTAATATCAGTCTAATGCAGGAAATGTAATCATAGGGGAATGGAATATGGTAAAAAGTGTGTGTGTATGTGTTTGTGAGTGATGTGTGGGACACGGTACAGTACAAAGAATAAGAGAGAGAGGACTTATGTGTTGAGTGATGTAGACTAATTATCAGTGCGAGTATAAGTACTTGTTCTGACTGCCAGCCAAATCTGTTTTTTGCCATATCTAGGTTGATTTTTACAAAGTCTGGACAGCAAGAAATCACATGAAATGTGTTTTCTTTTTAATCAAATCAGATCCAAACCACATTCGTAGATGGTTTGAAATGTGATTCTGATTGGATTTCTACATACATCTCAGTCTGGATGCTCTGGCTGCTCAAATCAGATTCAAACTGTCTTTTATGTCACTCGGACCCCGACACGCAACAACGACATCAAATCCAGAGTGACGGAAATGCGTCGGCTGAGCAGAATCCACGCTTCTGCCAGCAGAGCCGTACGGAGGACAACACAGAGAAGAACCGTTGGTGGACAGATTCTTTAAATAGTCACATATGTCACATAGGGAGAGGCTTCTGTACATCTCTCTTGTTTCTGCGTTGGAGAGCCTCGTCACCAGTGTGCGTGGCTACTGACACCTACGTCGTTACCACAGTAACACATGCAGAAACTCATGTCTGGGCCCATAGATCCAATCTGATCACTTGCAAAGATTTGAAAAAACAAATCTGATTTGCCTGCAGTCTGAACAAAGATTTAATCTTCCACACTCAGGATGCTCTGTGCAGAACGGACAGCCAGTAGTATGATCATGTTCATTTTGATGCCTCTAATCAGCACTTGCATGTTTTTGTGTCACTTTAGCAATCCTGAACCCCAAACAGCCGAAAGAGAACAAGAGCTTCAACTTTGACTACTCTTACTGGTCACACACAACGGTGAGTTTCACTGCATTAATCAGTCACATGTTCTGCTGTTTTCTTTCTTTAGGAGGTTGCTTTGAAACAACAAGTCAAACCTTTAATGATAAATGTTAATGTCAATCTTAGTTTCATTTCCATGGTGGAAAAAATGTTGTTGTCTCTGTAACCAAAGGAAAGTTGTCCCCTTTTTCTGATTCATATTCCTCCTCAGGATACATTCTGATCATTTCAGTAAAATAATCATTTGCATTGTCTTTCTCTCATGTTCCTCTGTCAAATTCCACCCCTTGCCCTTTGTCCCTGCAGCCCGAGGATGTCAACTATGCCTCCCAGATGCAAGTGTACAAGGACATTGGAGAGGAGATGCTGCTTCATGCCTTTGAAGGCTACAATGTGTGCATTTTTGCTTATGGCCAGACCGGAGCAGGGAAAAGCTACACTATGATGGGACGTCAAGAGAAGGACCAGCAGGGAATCATTCCTCTGGTATGGCCAGCGATGTCAGACAAATAATCCCATTGACACAGTGATTCTTTAAATAGTCACTTTGGCCGCGAGAGTAACAGTTTTTTGTTTTGCAGCTGTGTGAGGACCTTTTCACCAAGATCAACGACAGCAATAACGACAACAGCATGTCGTACTCTGTAGAGGTGAGTGAAGTCAGATAAGTTATCAAAGTTTTCATATTTGAAATATTTCAGTTTTCTCATGCAGTGTGTGAAATAAGTCAGCATTTAGGATTCAGAAAGTGCAGGTTGTTGAGGTTAGAGGACGAGCAAGCGGTAACAACAGAGATTAGTTGTTTTCTCAAGATAACAAGTTGCCAATTTAACATCTTTTGTGTCATCGTGAAAGCAACATGGCATCTCCAGAAAATAACTTATTTCCAAAGAACAACTTATTATCTCTAAAGCAGTATTTTATCAGCAGAAATCATATTTTGTCATCTTTAGATAACAGGACAAAAGCAAATAGTAACAACCACACAGAGCAGTTATAACAGTCTGATAATCACTCATAAGGACATTTCACTGGGTTTCTGATGAGCGTCTCTTATGCTCTTAGGTGAGCTACATGGAGATCTACTGTGAGCGCGTGCGTGACCTGCTGAATCCCAAGAACAAGGGAAACCTGCGCGTCAGAGAGCATCCTCTGATGGGACCCTACGTCGAGGACCTGTCGAAACTGGCTGTCACCTCCTACAACGACATCCAGGACCTGATGGACTCGGGGAACAAGGCCAGGTAACAGGCGAGACCGGCATGACGTGTCAGGGTTTGCTGAGTCGTGATAGGATTAACCGGTTGATGGCTGCATGAATAAATGGATGGAGGGATAAATGGTGAGAGGTGGGTGATAAATACTTCAGTGATGTGGATGGGACACGCAGTCAAATCAATAAACAGATAAATTATAGGATGGGTGGATGGAGTACGTAATGCAGCATGTAAAACTGAAGGTCCCTCTCCTTTTCTTCAGGACGGTGGCAGCCACCAACATGAATGAGACCAGCAGTCGCTCCCACGCCGTCTTCAACATCATCTTCACCCAGAAGAAACACGACATGGAGACTGACAACACCTCTGAGAAGGTTCTGAAACCAAGCAGCGCTCTCAGTGTCATACCGCAATACAAAAATACATTTCTGCCACTTGAATCAAGCCTAGAAAAATGACAGCTCTCGATTTAACCTCAGTGGTCCCTCGGCAACCACAGGACAGAAGCTACAAAGCCGAAATGGTTTTATGATGTTTTTATGAGTGCGTGGAGGCCGTCTGTGGTGTCGTTATTTGGCTAAATGTTTTATTGTATTGATCGATGACAACTTGCACCATCACTTCTTCTCGCACAGTCTTGAACAGGGCTGAACAATTAATCGAAACAATATCTACATCACAGTGGCCAAATGCATTATCCACGTTGCAGGAGTTGTACATTTTTTGGTGAAGGTAAAATGTGTGATAAAATGTTGTTAGTAAAGTATCACGGTGCTGCAGAGATGGCCTGGTCTACAAATTGTCTTTTCTGTACCAAAAAAAAACATGTTTATTGGGTACAGACCCCCAGCAAAAAATCACACCGCCATCATTTTAATAGCTTTTGCAGTGATAATGAAAATTGTAATGCAAAAATTATCATTCCTGCCAAAATCGTTTGCAGCATCTGTAAAATTAATCGCAGTATTATTTTTTTAGCCATTGCGTTCAGCCCTAGTCTTGAGGCTAATTGGCTCTGGTGGGTGCATTTTTCCCCTGTGTTATATGGACGAGTGTATTATCATTATGTGTCATCACAGGTCAGCAAAATCAGCCTTGTGGACTTGGCCGGCAGTGAGAGGGCCGACTCAACAGGAGCTAAAGGAACCAGACTGAAGGTGAGAGAAAGACTCTTCTTGTAATATTTCTCTATAGCTTTGAGTGGTGACAGACAGTTCATTTGAAATAGACTGTTTGTAAGGCAGATTCAACTCAGTCATGTTGCAAATACATGCCAGGAGGAAATGGCAATATGTGTATGTCTTCAGTTATTTATATACAACATGTAATCTAAATTTGATGCTTTAATCTCATGCTTTTTTGCACAATCTGCACGATTTTAATGTGTAACCTTGCTGTGTTGCCATATTTTCCAAAAATGTGTTGCACCATGTGTTATTATTAATTATTTTTTGCAGTAGTGTCTTCCATTACTATTATAATTATTTTAGATTTTCTATTGTATTATTTGTATGTAATACATTATATTACAGTATTGTGTTAAATTTATATTATATGAAACAAATTACACATGGATAGTTGGATTAATAAATTGTATGATTAATGTTGATTTCTTGGTGTTTGCAGGAAGGAGCGAATATCAACAAATCTCTGACCACACTAGGGAAAGTCATTTCTGCTTTAGCTGAAGTGGTGAGAGTATTTATTTTCCTCTTCGAAAATATTATTTTTCAAATTCTGATTTTCTGTCTGTGACAGTAACAAAAAATGTAATTTCTTTCTCACTCTCAGGACTCAGCGCCAAACAAGGTACCAGTTATTACTAATTTGAAAAGGCATATAGCATATAATACATTTTCAGTGTTTTCGCAGATGTTTTCTAGTAAACTGACCTACAGATTGACTGTGAATTATTTTGTGCTCAGAACAAGAAAAAGAAGAAGGTGGAGAGTTTCATTCCTTACAGAGATTCAGTTCTGACTTGGCTGCTGAGGGAAAACCTGGGTATGCATGCACAAAAAAACACAGCTCACCACAATAAAATAGTTTACTGTCCAGCTAATAAACATCATCGCTCATTTTTTTTCAGTCTCCTCCTTTAAAGCCCATTATAATCATATTTCTGTGGTTGTTGATACTAATAAATCAAGGAAGAGGTTTGTGTATCACTTTTTGCCTTGTCATGTTTCCTGCCTGTTAGGGGGGAACTCTCGCACAGCCATGGTGGCTGCCCTGAGCCCTGCAGACATTAACTATGATGAAACCCTCAGTACCCTTAGGTGAGAAAAGAAATCCCAGTGATTTTTAACTCTTTTAAATCAATTATTCTCTCTGGGGACCATCACTGGACATTATTTTGTCGAGCTACATGAATGAGGCCATACAACCTAAAGACAATGACTTTAGTTTCTTCAGAATCGTTTTTAAAACATTTTTATCAACTTCGTGTGGCCTGTATTTGTGTCCCAACCCAGAAAGCATCTCTTTATACAATTGTGTATACATGTCTGAAGGCTTATGAAGTTTCTGCAGTTTGATGACATCTCTTCCTCTCTGCTGAATCTAATCTCCTTTTGATTTCCTGCTAATGTCTTGCCATTAGGGGTCTATAGCAATTCCCTCATTGCATCAGTGCATCGATTATCAATTCTGCCGATCCAGCTGCTAAAAGATCTGCTAAAAGAAATAAATAAAATGTATCCCTCAGAGTGCGGCCTGAATTGATATGAAATGCTTCGAGTTGAATAATTCATGATTCGTAAAAAATGGCCTAACGTGGTCTTACTGCTGATCTACTATGACTACTGTAACGTCTTTTGTCAGCCTTGCTTATTTTAGAGTAAATATGTTTAAGTAGGGCTGTTTTTAATCGATGCAAAAAACGTCTGAATGGTCAAATTAAGATTTTGACTTGAATTGTGGTGTAGAAACTCAAACTGAATTGAATCACCAGCTGGTGAATTGAATATTGTATTGAGTCTCTGCTGAGCCACAGAGCCATTAGTCAGTCATTCAGTTTGGGGAAGCTGAATCATCATACTTTCCTCTCACTGGCTTCTTGACCTCAGTGGGTTTTGGTCCACACAGGTATGCTGACCGTGCCAAACAGATCCGCTGCAACGCTGTGATCAACGAGGACCCCAACAACCGTCTCGTGCGTGAGCTGAAGGAGGAAGTGTCTCGCCTCAAAGACCTGCTGTATGCCCAGGGCCTGGGAGACATTATTGAGAGTGAGTGTGCCACAGCAAAACACAGACACACACAAACACGGATTTGGATTTCGTTGCAGCCTGTTTTTCTTCGCAGATACAAAACAGAGGATGAGAGTTGCACATGCGTGTGTGTCTCACACACATTCTTGTCTCTCCTCTGTCCTATCAGCATATCGGTGCACCGGCCCTGCCATCACTGGTTTGAAATGTGTGTATAAATTTGGCAAGCCTGCGCTTTGCAACTAAAAGAAATTAATCTCAGCCGAGCCTCCACCACACCAGAGACCTAACTAACCTCCCCCCAGCCGTATGACAAGCCCGACAAAAATAAAAATGAATATTATGAGAAAGAACAACACAAACTGTGTTCCTTCAGGTCAAATTTTGTTGGTGTCTTCCATTTTTTTTTTCTCAGAAATTCTCCAAAATGGCCTCCTTTTATGTTTCTATTAGTTCTAGTTTCCATGGTAATAAGTGTTTTTATCTGGGTAGTCCTCCTTCTAAATACTTCTCTCATCACAGCCGTTTCATTGAATATTAGTTTCTTATTGGCTGGGATATTGGCCTTTTATCAGTTGAAAAGCTTGCACGCTGATCCCACTGTGTGCATTCAGAATCCATTGTGCCCGACTCCTTGTCATTATTGCAAAAAAGAAAGTGAAACAAAGGAGTGAGAGCTGTGCTGTGCGAGGCGACGGTTTAATTCTGTCAGCAAGCCCGAGGCTACACGCTTGGATTTTGTTCTACATGAATAGTGATCATGGAAGAAAGGACTGACCAGGAGGACGCCATTTTAGATCACTGAGAAACGCTTCTCTTCCTTGCATCCCGGCTCTCTGTGTGTGGTAGCTAATTGGAAGCTATGAGTCAGACGCCTGCATCACCAGGAGCTACGCAACCCAAAGGCTGTTGTGAAACAGCTCTCAGCCTTGATCAAACGCCTCAAACGAAAGAGTTAATAAACCTCAGGCTGTATTTTTGGCCTGTATGTAGATGTTTTTTTTGTTTTGCTTCTGATTAGTCATAACTGTGCTTGTGAGCTTGTTGAGTGTATGTGTATGTTCAGTGCATTTCAGTGTCAAGACAAAAAAAAAAAAAAAAAGCATCTTTCAGTCTACATGGCATTATGTGCCCCATCAATTTGAGTTGCTCTTCTCACTCTCTCTGCAATGGCTTTGGTAAGCAACTTACCTCTGCTTCTGTGACCCATTATTTGAGCTTTCTCTTCTTTTTTGTACTCCTCCCTGTTGTCCCCTTTTTTTTCCTTTCTTATCTGTTTCTCTGCGTGTTCAATGTTTCTCCTTAATTTCCCGGCGTCTGCTCCCACCTTCGTCCTGTCCTTCCTTCCCTCTCTCTCTCGCTCTGTTCCACGCAACGCCTCTCTCTCTGGCAGACCTGTGCGATTACAAAAACTTTGTGAATAATCGCCAGGCTGTCAATCAAAGGGGTGATCTCTCCACAGTGACCAATGCCATGACGGGAATGAGCCCTTCCCCCTCCCTATCAGCCCTGTCCAGCCGTGCTGGGTCCATCAGCAACCTCCACGACCGCATCTTCAGTCCTGCAAGTGAAGAGGCCATTGAGAGGCTCAAGGTAGGAGAGATGGGGAAGGGAATACAGGCTATACAGTCCAAAATGCATCTCAATGAGTCATTTAGTCTCATAATCAGTATTAACATCTATTTTAATTTAAAGAAGTTAAAAAAATCTGCCAGGGGGATGAGATAATTCCATTTTTTCTGGTGCCAATCAACTTGTTTGGAGAATTTTCTTGAATCAAGTGCCATTTTGTTATTACCAGTGGGTTGATCTGGCTCATTCTGCCTTGTTTCAACATATCTATACTTGCTCCAAGAAAAAAAAAATGTGAAGCTGCACAAGTGGGAACAAGTGGGATTGCCTCATCCAATCATATGAGACCAAAAGACTTGCTAAAATGGAGATTTTCTGCAATGTACAAGAGATGGAAAAAGTGCACTTTAGTGAAGCAAGGAGATTGGATTTGTGCTAAAGGTGGTGACTGGCAGACAAGCAAGAGAAGGAGAAGACCAAGAGGAGCGGGATGGAGAGGCTCTTGGCGATTAGAGAATGAGTCAAGGGTAATCCCAGTTAGGGGGCGTGCCATCTTCAGACTTTCTGTTTTAACCTCACTCACAGGAAACTGAGAAAATCATTGCTGAACTCAATGAGACTTGGGAAGAGAAGCTGCGACGTACGGAGGCCATCCGCATGGAGAGGTTGGTTACAAATACTGTCATTCTTACAAATAGTTCATGAATGCAACAGTGGGGATTGTCTTACTTTCCCTTTGAAATTTATCATTAACAAGGTAGCAGTGCTGGGTGGGATGTCAATATTATATAGATACATTGGACTAGATATCATCTGGGATTTTGGATATTTGAATATTGTAATCCTTTGCATGTAAATATCTATCTACAACTGAGACTTGTGTAAATAATTTATGAGAGAAATAGTCACCTTTACTATTTTGTAACAATATTGGTATTTAGGTATTTGATCAGAGGTGATATTTGATTTGTCTGTATTGCCCAAGCCAATTATATTTCACATCCCCTTTTCAGATCATGCTTCTCTAACTTTAACCTTAAATCACTGTGGAGCTATGATGCTTTGATTTGATAACCGTACCTTTACTGTCTTTAGAGAGGCCCTGCTGGCTGAGATGGGCGTGGCCATGAGAGAAGATGGAGGCACTGTGGGTGTCTTCTCCCCCAAAAAGGTCAGATAAACTCAACGCTGTAGTCCAATATACAATATTTACTGTCCAAACTACAGAAACACCTGAATTTTTAAATCTTCAGTCATACTTGTCTTGCACAGACAAACTTATGATTGTCTTTTTAGACTCCTCATCTGGTGAACCTCAACGAGGACCCGCTCATGTCGGAGTGTCTCCTGTATTACATCAAAGACGGCATCACCAAGTACGGCTTGCTGTTTTTTCAGTGTTTCGATTTTTATTCAGAAACTGCTTCCATTCAGTTGTTTTTGACTAAAAACTACATGACACAGCAAAAATGTATCTTCCCTCAGGGTTGGCCGTGAAGATGCCAAGACTCGCCAAGACATTGTCCTCAGCGGGCATTTTATCAAAGATGAGCACTGCACCTTCAGCAGCACCACAGGCCCTCAGGGAGAAGGTAACGGTTAATATCATTTCGGTGTCTTAATAAAAGCCGTTTTTTTTTTTTAGTAGGTGCAACATCTGGCCTACAGGTTTGTAAATCGTTCCATATACAGTTGTTTAATAAGGTTATGAATGTGTTCCTCAAACAGGGAACGTCATCCTGGAGCCTTGCGAGGGAGCAGAGACGTACGTCAATGGGAAGAGAGTCACCGCCCCCATCGTTCTGCGGTCTGGTGAGTCTGCAGCCCTGTGCTGTTTAGGTCAAAAGGTGGAAAACAAAGCCACTGCACCTCAAACAGTGAGGCTGAGCTTTTCCGGCAATAAACACCCTCTTGTGATGGGGAGGGTGAGAGACGTCAGTGTCTGAGCTTTATGCCAGTGTGAGTCAACATAGCCACCAAAGCATTTCAGCCATCCTGGCCTACGTCAGTCTGTGTCAAGACAAACCGGAGTTCACTGAGTGTGTTATGTTCTTTAAGTGGTTTTTGGCTCTCTGCTGATGTGAAAAAGTGAGCTCATATAGCTCTTTTATTCAATAAAAATGTTTTTAATAGGATTACATTTTAAATTCCTTTTCCGCTGCTGCCTTAGATAAAAAATGGTCATTTTCACACTATAATGTAGTGCACAATTTTAAGATATCAGTTTAAACTAAACACATCATTGCAAGTATACAAACCAGTACATCCTTTCTTTCAGCTATTTGTCCCACATTTCAGTAATTAGTGCAAAAGTTGTTAGTACAAAAGATCCTCCCGCACCAAAAACAGTAAAAAAAAAAGAAAGAGATAGTTTACCATGTAGAAAAGCAGTCCTGCACCTAACCTTTTTACAGGTTACTATTAGGTTGTCTCCAGAAATGATAAGATAAGATAAGATAAGATAAGATAAGACACACCTTTTTGACAAATTGATTCATGCTGAATTATGAGAGTATAATACAAAAACAGAGATCCTGATAAACACTGATATAAAATGCCATCAATAATTCATAATTCATGCCAAAACTGTTTTTTTTTTTTACTTTGTTAATATCATAATACAACTGACATTGTGTATACAACTGACATTTGACATTTTTGCTCTGCTCTGTCTAGGTAACCGCATCATCATGGGCAAAAGCCACGTGTTTCGCTTTAACGACCCGGAGCAGGCTCGCCTGGAGCGAGAGAGGACACCGTGCGCCGAGACGCCGGTGGAGCCCGTCGACTGGGCCTTCGCCCAGAGAGAGCTGCTGGAGAAACAGGGCATCGACATGAAGCAGGAGATGGAGCAGAGGTTTGTGGAAGGACACATAAAACTCAATGATGATTATTCTAATTACAATTTTTGTAGCTGTTTGAGTGTTTTTACAGCTTTTTGTTGTATCTCAGTATCTGTGTTGTAGTAACAGGCTGTTATAAGATGCTGTTAATTATCATCATAAATAATTACATGTTCTTGCAAAACCTGTTGTGCAGTTTATGGTGCTCTGTTTATTGGTATTGACTAAAATGAAGTGTTGTGTTTGATCCTGTCAGGCTTCAGGAGCTGGAGGATCAGTACCGCAAAGAGAGAGAAGAAGCCAGTAACCTGCTCGAGCAGCAAAGGCTTGTAAGAGAGCGCTGCATTTTATTACTTCACATTTTCAATACATTTCCCTCCTCTCAAACTCTTGGCATTGATACATTGTACCATTAGAGATATCCAACAAAACATCACACTCATGCACTCATTTAGTTTTTGACTTGGGTCTTGTGTTTCCTATCAGGACTATGAGAGTAAACTGGAGGCCCTTCAGAAGCAAGTGGACTCTCGGTACCTTGAGTCCCCCGAGGAAGAGGAAGAGCCCGAAGAGGAAGGTGACCCTGTGACCTTTAACTGTTTCTGATGCACCAAACAATCCGTTAAATCTCTCAGGCTGAAGCGTTGTTTACTGTAGCCCCTACTACATTATATTATTATACAAAAAAGGCATGAAGGCAGAGAACGATGCTTATCATAACCATTGATCATTTATCAACTGTGTCTGCAGGTCCTAAAAATGTCTTAAAATGTCATTCACATTAACGCCCTCAACTCTGGATGCCCTCTAGTGGTCAGAAATTGCTTGTTGCAGCTTTACAATAATAATAATAAAACAAAATGATTTCACAAATCAACTGTTTTCCATCAAGTGCCATGGACCAAGCGTGAGACTGAGCTGGCTCTGTGGGCGTTTCGTAAGTGGCGTTTCTACCAGTTCACCTCCCTGAGGGACCTGCTGTGGGGCAACGCCATCTTCCTCAAGGAGGCCAACGCAATCAGTGTAGAGCTCAAGAAGAAGGTACGATTTTGTGGTTGGTTTTGGGGATTTTGATGAGTGCCCACATTTACTGCTGTGAGACTTTTCATAGCCGTCATACCTCAGTATATTTTATTTTCTAAATCATAAAAAGGTAAAATACATAAACAGCTCAGAAATGTTTCTGCAGTGAAAGCTCCAAGTTTCATTGTTCATTCAATTCATTGTTTATTTAATTGTCACATGGTTCCTGTGCATGGAGGCTTTGCTCGTCAGTCCAGGCTGAGGCCAAGTGTGGATCATTTTGCCTTTTGTCTGCCAGTCGGCATTGACCATAAGGAATTTAATTGGATTTGCATCAGCGCAAGTCTCTCAGAAAAGCCATCGAGTCGCATAATTTCATTACTCAACACAATGATTCAGCAACAGCTATGAGTCAGCACAATCTAATATAGATTGAATGTACGCCACTCTGTGTAGCCGTTAAATTACTAAATTGTACCTAATGATAATGCAATGTGCTGAATTTTCAACATGAAAGTACTTGATAATATTTTAACTGTTTCAGAGCAAAATGTTTTTCTTTACTGTTTCAGCTCTCGCTTTATACACACAAACATGTTTTCCTGTGGGTAGTATTTTAGACACAGTCCATTTTTTGGACTCAGCCACTCTGCCAGTTTCTGTACTCTGATATTTGATTCAAAGGGAGCTTGTCAGCACTCTTGCCTGGCTTTCCTCTGGTTTATATTCCTGTGTGCTGTATGTGTGCTTCTGAGAAGAAAGCTTTCCTGTCAGTACACATTTAAAGTCATAAAAGTCATCAAGGATGTTCTTTACTGTGATTATGGGAACTTAAGTGCTGCCGATGCTGCTTTGTTTTGCTCTGTGCTTATCATACCACTGCTGTAATCACAGTAATGAATGCCCACTCCTGAATCAATCAATTTCCCACTCCTGAATTAATGAATTGATATATTAAAGCAGGGTTACGAATTCATTTTTGATGTCAAGAAAAAGAGACCTGAAGGCAAAGGTGTGAAATCTGAATAATGTAGGCACAACTAACAGTTTTCCACTGCACTTCAGTTACTGCGTGAGACTGTTTTCATGCAAGTAATAACTTGACTTGATATGTTTTGTTGGGCCAACTAACAAAATGTATGCTCTGACTTAGATTTCTATAAAAACTCAAAGACATTGTAATAATTCAAAGGGAGACTCTCCCAATGGCATCTTTCTTCAATTAATGGCTTGGTTCACAAATGAAATTGCCAGGGAGATTTGGCCGAGACTAAAAATATTGATGTGCATACCCATTGCAGAACATTTCCAAGTGGATGTACTGTAAAGGAAGAAAAATATGAAGCAGTTTTACTGTAAAGAAGTTTTATCAGCTAGTATTATATTGTCTTAATAATAATAAGATCCAAGATGTTCAACTGTTTGTTTTCATTACTTAGGACAGTAAGGAATGCCTTCTGCTTTACAAAGTGAAGTAAGGAGATATGTCCCTGATTTACATTTTCAGGTATTCATGAGTCGTAGAGGACGGTTTGGTTTGCTTACCCTCAGCATCGTAGATTATCCCACCTACCAGCTGTGTTACCGCTGACGACTGTTGAATGATGGGGTCAAAGTTTATTCATACTCACCTCCTCAACAACCGCTCGTGTCGTCACTAATGCTTTAATCTCCTGTAATCCCCAGGTCCAGTTCCAGTTTGTCCTGCTGACAGACACCCTGTACTCCCCGCTGCCCCCTGACCTGCTGCCCCCCAGCGTGGCCAAGGAGAGGGAGAGACGCCCCTTCCCCAGGACCATCGTAGCTGTCGAAGTTCAAGATCAGAAGAATGGAGCCACACATTACTGGACTCTCGAGAAACTGAGGTACTTTGTCTTAAAGAAAAAAAATATATGTATGTATGGTGTTATGCTTAATTGCATAGTTGTTACTAATGACATTAATTAAGGTTCTGTTCCATTTAGGTCTAACAGAGTCGGGGCCCTCTGGTGACTCTGGTTCACTTAAATGGAGCCCAACCTTAATTAATTTCATTAGTAACACCTGTGTTTACCTGCTCTTTCATGCCAAAATAGCTGCTGTGAAAACGGTCTGTGGTGATATGAGATGAGCTATCAACTGGAATACTGGATATTGTAATATAATATACATATAACATAAGGACACAACGTTATGTCCATATTAATATAATTATATGACATAAGTATTTTCATATCCTGGTTTTAAAGGCTGTATTATGTGATACAGCTTTAAAGGGGTGGTTCCCAACTCGGGTCCGAGGACCCCCAGGGGTCTTTTAGGGGATTCCACGGGGTCCTTAGAAAAATGGGGACTATTTCAACTCCACTATTAATTCCTTGACTAGAAGTTAGCCCAATGTAACAAGATAGATAGGTAATCTTTATGTGATCTGATGTGTAATTTAGCATTTGTCTTCACAAGTTGGTTCAAACACATCATAGTAAATCACAATAAATTCATGAATTATAAAAAAAAACACGACATGCAGAGTACAGACAACAATAATGGATACGGTTGCAGTGTGACTGGTGTTTATGAGTTCAACAGAGTTATTGCATTTGGTATGTAGAGGAATGACTATTCAGTTCCTAGGTCTCACATAGGTCCCTGCATAAAATTGGTACTGAGGTATTCGGCCAAAGGTATTGTGATATTTTGTCCATATTGCCGTAAGTCCATTTGTTGCTCCCTGCAGGCAGAGGCTGGACCTGATGAGGGAGATGTATGACCGCGCTGCAGAGGTCCCCAGCAGTGCTGTGGAGGACTGTGACCACGCCCTGACCGGAGGAGACCCCTTCTACGACCGCTTCCCATGGTTCCGTCTGGTTGGCAGGTCAGTCACCGTCACTCACCCCACATCAACACACACCATGTCTTGCTCACATTTTCACGTTCCCTCCTTCCGTTTCTAAGTACACAGTTAAGGCGTGTGCCTGTCTCTCCTCAGGGCGTTTGTGTACCTGAGTAACCTCCTGTACCCAGTGCCCTTGGTACATCGTGTGGCTATCGTCAGTGAGAAGGGAGAGGTAAAGGGCTTCCTCAGGGTGGCTGTGCAGGCCATCTCAGGTACAAACCAATCTTGAATTTTAGTAACAATTTTAGGAACAATTCTGTTTTTCCAAGAATATCTTAAATCCTCTTCTCTTCTCTCTGGTCCTTCTTTAGCTGATGAGGAAGCCCCTGACTACGGCTCTGGAGTGAGGCAGTCAGGCACTGCCAAGATCTCCTTTGAAGACCAACAGTTTGAAAAGGTGCTTAATGTCTAACCCAGCTAAAACATTCAATAATGCTTTTGTGTGATATACGTGGATACATTAACCTTAATAGAATACGCTGACATTTTGGGCAAAATACCCTTTTATCAGCTTTCCCAGAATGAGACAAGATGTTCGATACCATTTTCACCTCGGTGCATCCAGTGTTTCAGTTCCTATGGGTAGTATTTCATGTTAGCTTAGCATAAAGACTTGAAGTCTATGGGAGTCATTAGCCTAGCTCCGATCAATGAATTGTATTCATTGATATGTAATTGTGACTGACTTTTTCTGAATTGTAATGTCAATGCCAGTTGTAAATGGGACCTAAGTAGATGTGTTGTTGCTACCTTGTTGTAGTTCCAGACTGAGTCATGTTCCGGCGGTCTGTCCCACTCCAACACGTCCCAGGAGGAGCTGCGAATCGTAGAGGGCGAAGGCCAGAACTCTGAGATAGGGATCTCTGCTGATGAGGTCAACAACAACACCTGTGCAGGTGAGGGGCCTGCAAATTACCAGATGAACAGCCTGTGGCTTACAAAGGCTGCTTCTTAAAGATTCAGCGGAATGATACTGCTGTTTATGCTACATTTTACAACTGCATCATTTTGCATCTCTTGAAATTTTCAGATTTGACATTATTTTTATATTATTTACTCAGTACTCATGCAAAAGATGGTATCCTGCCATCAATGTGTCAATGAATTTAAATAAAGGTTGAATAAATTCAGGTAGAAAACTAAAAACTTGCTATGGAAGTGTATTTTTTCCGATATTGGATGTTTAATTAATTTGTTTAACTTTTTTAATGCTTTGCTGCCTCTTCCTTATTTACATACTTACCACATCATAGTTGTTGTTAGCCACCACTGGCAAACCTGAAACATCTGATGTTCATGGTACATTTGATGCTAACATTTAAATTCTTAATTAAAGCTACAGAGAAAATCATCAGATATTTTAAACGCCACATGCCAAACATCTGTTTCCATGTTGCCACACAGCCACCCCTGAGGCCCCCCACAGCCCCGTGAAGGGCTTAGGCCTCGGCCTGGACCTCCCGCTGGACCTGTCCCCAGAGAAAGCCCTGTCCCACCTGAAGATTGGCAGCACCTTCACCTTCAGAGTCACCGTCTTACAGGCGTCCAGCATCTCAGCAGAGTACGCCGACATCTTCTGCCAGTTCAAGTGAGTCGACAGCGCAGTTTCAACATGGCTTTAATTTGAAGTCTTGTGAGTGATATCTACAACATGTACAAAATGCATTCCTATCTTACCGACTTTGGTTTCACTTGGGACCGTCAGCTACCACATCACCTAATTTTATCAAAATGTCCTGGTTTTACATATCAACCCTCTCTCTCATCCATGTAAGTGGACTTATCTTCCCATCAGCAGCTGCATGTTACATACACACATTCAAACTGAATTATTGTAGCACTGTAGGCAGCTGAAATGTCGGAATGAAATGTGTTACATTAGGCAATGTTGCTGGAAAAGACAGAGACTTTTTTTTTTTTTTAATTTTAATACAGGGTGTCTGCAGCTTCCTAGAAAGTCTTAAAATGTCTTAAATTCAGTTTTATAAAAATTAGGCCTTAAAAGTCATTAAATAGTGTTACATTTGTCTTTATGAGGTCTTAATTTCCACATAAACATTTTTATCAAATTTAATTCACCCAGCTTTTAATTTCTTTTTGTCAAAATGAATCAGGCTCTGCTGCATGAAAGTCAACTTTTCTGATTTTACCAAACTCTAAACCTACTGCTGAGCCTAATAATTTTTATTCTGACATGCTACATTTAACTTGTTGGGAAAAAGTAGCTTAATCTAACTCATTTTCTAGCTAATCTCATATTACAGTTACTGCACATCCACACAAGAAACCAGATTACTTACTTTAGCATCTGTACAGAGAAATCTACTATAAATCCTTGGACTTAGCTGTCCCGAGTTCTGTGTTAAAAATGAATTAATAACTAAATAAAAAATGTAAAAATCCTTGTTACCTTTATTCCAGCGGCAGCTTGCTATGTGAACTAAAGGTCTGTTAGTGTCATGTTCCCACATAAAACGAACCTCAGTACAAAGCTGAATATGTAGTACTTACCTTTACACCTGTCTGTGATGCTCATTTGAATAAGGCAAAGACCATTTTTCCAAAATCCAAAATTTTGCTAAAATTTGTCTTGAAAAGGACTTGAAAAGCATTAAATTAAACTAAAGTTACATGAAAATTAAAATGACTCTGTATTAATTTTTTTTAAACTGAAGATAGAGATTTATTATCTTCAGCAAGTATTTGTGCTGCAGCAGCCTGATGTTTGTGGCTTGCAGAAAGTCAGTGCTTGTAATGGCTTCACTCTTTTCAGCTTCATTCACCGTCATGACGAAGCTTTCTCCACGGAGCCGCTCAAGAACACAGGCAGGGGACCGCCGCTCGGCTTCTACCACGTACAGAACGTAAGCACTAAAAGCACTAGAAGCAATAAATCTTACTTTTATGTCTATACTGTTATAGTTTGTCTTTTAATTGGTTGCATAATTTTTGTGTTTGTGTTGTGCATTTGAGATTTTAATCCTCCAAGCGACATTGATCCTGCTTTCTGTCCTCTGATAGATCACAGTGGAGGTGACCAAGTCATTTGTGGAGTACATCAAGACCCAGCCAATAGTCTTTGAGGTGTTTGGTCACTATCAGAAACAGCCCTTCCCACCGCTCTGCAAAGACCTGATCAGGTCAGGGAGGAATTTGACATTTTCTCTCTCTCACTACTCCAGTTGACTGATTGCGGTTTAATTGCTTGGAGGCGAGAAAATGCCTTTTCACATGAAGTTTCACACTTGATTTCTCTCTCTTAGTCCTCTGAGGCCTACCAGGAGGCAGTTCCCAAGAGTGATGCCCTTATCCAAACCAGGTCAGCTGTGACTTTTAACTTGTTTGCAAGTCTGAAGTTTTGCCCTCCTCCCCACCCACCCATTCCTTATCCATAATATTTAATATAGTCTGCTGTATATGTCACATCTGCATGCATTACGAAGTGTTCACTTTAAATGAAATAGTTCTCAAATCTAATAGGATTTAGGCTACAATGTGATTCATGATGTGCTTTAAGTACACGCACTTCAGATGGTGTATTTCGTTATTGTAGTCTTAGGGAAAAATCATGTAGCACCATGATTGTCAAATTTGCATCATCTTCATTTGGATAATGCAAACCTGCTGAGTGGAGGCAAACAGAGTTTACAGCTGAAATGCTACAGTCCTACCAAAATTAAATCATTTAAGTTATTTTAGGCTGGAGTGTCAATAAAAACCAAGACCACTGGCGATTTCTTTTGTTGAACTCCTCTGAAACTACATGCATTTTTTCCCATCTAAATGTTTTATTTCTTTAAAGTAGGCTGATTAAAAATAACTGTATTTTTAATTGTACCTGACACCAGTTTGACAATTGGTTATGTTCTGTTTTTTTGTTTGTTTGTTGTTTGTTTTGTTTTGTTTTTTTGTTTTTTTTTTTATTCATTTTTTAAAAATCTTTTTTTTTCACTTATTTTCCGTTTTTTTCATCATGTGAAAACAAGCATGTCAGCATAAGAAAAAAACCAAACAAACAAAAAAAAAACTGTTCTGTTTTCTAACCTGTGTTCTCCAGTGCCGGCCACCAAGCTCAGCACCCTGACACGCTCCACTGCAGGACCGTGTCACTCCAAATATGATCTGATGGTCTTCTTTGAGATCTGTGAGCTGGAGGCCAGTGGAGAGTGAGTAGTGTGTTTATGGTAGATATGTGCTCCTGGTTTGATAGCATAAAGCATGAGATAAATCACATGCATAAGGAATACTATTATTCCACTACTGGAGTGAATGCAACAAGCGCAAAACTCAAATGCCTTTTCACATTTTTTAGTTTGAATGTGAAAGATCGATATTAGATCGATATTAATGTAAAGTATTACCACTGAACATATTCATTATTTTCCTGTCTTTAGCTACATCCCAGCTGTTGTTGACCACAGAGGTGGCATGCCCTGCCATGGCACGTTCCTCTTGCATCAGGTAATGCTCTGTCTGACTGTGTCCCACAAAAATACTGACTCCTGTTTCCCAGCGATGTATTCATCGGCTAGAGGATCTAACATCATAAGCTAGAGCATAGCTATAAACTTGGACTGGATACTTCCAAACTATTTCTTTTGGTTGAACTCCTTGGAAAAGCCTAGCAGCCCTAACGTTCGGGGTCACTATCTGTATGTGTTTTTTTTTTTTTTTTCTTTTCTGCAGGGCATTCAGCGGAGGATCGCAGTTACCATTGCACATGAAACCGGAAATGATATTGAGTGGAAGGAAGTGAAGGAGCTGGTGATTGGTGAGTGCGGAGGGACTTGAGGAGGATTTATTCTACCCTTACCAGAACGTAGATTTGATTCTTAGCTTGGGGGAGAGGTTCAATAAACATCCAGGAGGGGGCTTGTCAGTTTAAGGTGTTTATCAGAGGTATTACGGAATTGAAATACAGAAATTGAAAATACAGGGGCACCCCTGTAGTTAATCTGGTAGAGTGCGTACCACCTATCAAGTCCTTATCAGGGTTCAAATCTGACTCCAAGCTCTTTGCTGCATGTGATCCCCTCTCCCTCCCCTGCCTTTCCTGTCTGGCTACTGTCACTATCGAATAAAGCAAAATTATATATAAAAAAAAAAAAAAGAAAAGAAATTAAAAATGCAAATGATCAATTATAATGTGTTTTCCTCTTGCTCTCACACCAACAACTAAATTATCAACATGTGCAAAGATTCTATATTATACATATATTTTTACATATTACATGTATAAAATTTGTCTTGTTTTATCTTGGTTTGCTACGACAATAATTTTATCATGGCTTGTTTGACCTTAGGTCGCATCCGAAACACTCCGGAGGCGGATGAGACCATCATAGACCCCAACATCCTCTCCCTCAACATCCTGTCTTCTGGATATTTCTGGCCCAAACATGATGACAAGTATGCATTATGGTTCCGGATTGTTTTACCATCAAACATGTCGGTATTGATTTCTCTCTCTGTGTGTCTCTGTAGTCTGTATTTGGTGACAAAGTTTGTTTATAAAACTGTATTAAACTAGACAGGTCAGTTATTTTCTTTTAATTTCTATTTGGACATTGGTGAAACAAACTGACAAGCTGACAATTGACTGTATCATTATCTTGTCTCTGTTTTTTATGTATTTATTTTTTGGTAATTTGCATCAGTTTATTTGCTGTATGAATTTTAAACTTAAAGTTACAGTTATAATTTAAAGCTTCTAACTTTTTGCCTCTTTCTTTTTATCTTTTGCTAATGGCAGTGTCTCCTTGGGAGTTGACCATAGGTATAATACTGATCATTTTCATCTTTTCAACTACCTTTTTTGTCAACAAAACATCCTTTGATTGATAGGTCTTTCATAAGGATAACTCTCTGATCTTTCAGAAACATACAAATCAACATCATTTTTTTTCTCTTTAACCCCAACAGGACTTTCTACCGCTTTGAGGCAGCGTGGGATAGCTCCATGCACAACTCTCTGCTTCTTAACCGAGTCACTCCTTACGGGGAGAAGATCTACATCACTCTCTCTGCTTACTTGGAGGTACTGGCAAATACTTGATAATACCAACAACACTGATTTTTATTTTGATATGTTCTTTGCAGACTTCAGCAAATCAGACTGTTGTGATTTGTTATCTGTCCGCGTCTGTTATCTAGATGGAGAACTGCACTCAGCCGACAGTGATCACAAAAGACTTCTGCATGGTGTTTTACTCCCGTGATGCGAAGCTGCCAGCCTCCCGCTCCATCAGAAACCTCTTCAGCACCGGCTGCCTCAGGCCCTCTGAGAGGTACTCCTCGTCAGGTTTTATGGATTAATGATGCTGGAATCTAAAGAAATCTATATATTGCAAACTTTTGTACTTTCTTTTGTCTGGTACGTCTTTATCACCTCCTTATCATTTGCTCTCCTAGTAACCTGGATACTGTTTTTGTCCATCTTCTCCACAGTAACCGTGTCACAGGAGTCTATGAAGTCAGCCTCTGCCATGTGGCGGACAATGGCAGTCCAGGTGAGACACACAAAAGAAACAAACAAAAAAAATAATCAGCTTAAAAATAGAGAAAGACAACAAGCAAATGACATGTTAAGTTCTCATACTCAATGCAAAAAATGTTCATTTCCTCTTCCGCTACCTCCCTGTTTTTTGTATTTTCATTGACTCTTTGGTGGTTTATCGTCTTTGCCAGGCATGCAGCGTCGTCGCAGGCGTGTGCTGGACACCTCTGTGGCGTACGTCCGTGGAGAGGAGAACCTGGCCGGGTGGAGGCCCCGCAGTGACAGCCTCATCCTCGACCACCAGTGGGAGCTGGAGAAACTCAGCCTGTTGCAGGAGGTGAGCCTCTGGATTAAGGGATTAGACGGGACCAGTGGTGGAAGAAGATGAATCAAAAAAAGTTAGGGCTGTACCCGAGTCATGTTTTCCTCAGTTTAGTCAGATTTGGCTGTTCAAAAAAACAATTTATCAGTATATAGCTGATATTGTCCTTTTTTGCAAATCAGATATTAGTGTGGTCATGTCTTCCCTTTCCCATGTGAAAAGGCTTTCTTTTATAGATTCAGTTTTTGTAGATTTACTTAATTTCTAGCAATCACAGAATGCATTGATTCAAGTTTCAGTGTTGAATAACCACAATAATGCTACTAATAATAATGATCAAAACAATTATTATTGCTGGCTAGTGTTTTTGGAAGTACATTTTGCAGATTTGGGGCATCTGATGGACTCCCTCCGTCTCTTCCTGCATCGCTCTCACTGATGTTTTCAGGTGGAGAAGACCAGGCACTACCTGCTGCTGAGGGAGAAGCTGGAGGCCACTCTGCAGGCGGGACAGGAGGCGCTCTACAAGAGCAGCGACATCAGCGACTTTGCCAAGAGTCCCATCCTCAGCCACAGCCCTGGAGGCAGCCCTGCCCCCGAGAGCCCCAACCAGAGGCAGAGGGAGCTGGCTGCCAAGGTAAGCTTTGCCTTCTTTTTTATTTACTTTTTCATTTGTTTGATCAGGTACAGGTTTTATCATACAGCCCTATGCTACATGTGAAGTAGCAGGATCTAATTAAAAGTCATTGTCCCCTGTCTTGCTGCTCCCAGTGTCTGCGCCTGCTGATGCACACCTTCAACAGGGAGTACAGCCAGGTGAGCAGCAGTGCCAGTGAGAGCAAGGTGAGCCCCAGCCTAGGCCTTGTAACCCGGCCCATTAATCCTTTTCAATTTAGCGCCCTACCTTCACAATATGAACAAGCCCCACGCCCCTCCAACCAGCTCCTTCATCCTCCGCCATTCATTTACCCATTTCCACTAATTTCCTCAGTACTGTTTATTGTCTCTTTTTTTAATATTCCTTTTCTTCCTCATATGATCTATTTTCATATTTGCCAATTCTAACAGTGAATGATACAAACCATCCAAAATTTTGCCCATCTTTTGTTTATGTTTTTTGCAACTACTTATGAGAACTGGGTTAAACAGTATTTACCAAAAAAAAAAAAAAAAAAAAGTTTGTTTTAAGCTGCTCTGAGGACCAGACCAGCAAGTTTTGCCAACAATAATATATTTCTGCCAGCTGAAAGAGGTTATTCAACAACTTAAATAATCTTAGACTCCAATCAGTTTTAAACAAACTCTGATTTCTTTCCAGATAGTATTTGACCCAGGTCTGCTATGAACTTTTGTATTCAGAAAATGCATGCATCTCTCCATTGTGCCTTAAAATAATCTTGTTTCATCTGCATGTCTTTCTTTTTCCCTAATCTTGACCGAACCTCATGGACACCTTCCCCATGCTCCTTCCTTTTTTAGAGACTGCGAGGCTTCTACTTGCCTAATGTTAATCCTGCATGTCCTTTAACATGTTAACCAGCAAGGGGCTCTTAGACATGATGAGGACTGGTATCATATGTTCATAATGGTGTAGAGATGGCCTACAGTACATTTCCAGCTTATTACAAATTTTCTGACATGAGTGTTCTCTCAATGCATGTATGTGTTTGTACGTGCTTAATTGTTCGCGGGTATGTTTTGTCTGTTTGTATTTGTCCCTGTTTGTTTTGTCTTGTGTGTGTTTTGTATGATTTTCCTTGTGTGTGGGGTGTGTGTGTGTGTGTGTTTTAGCTGTCTGAGATGTCTGCATCGCTGATGAGGGAATCGTCCTCCTCTGCCCTGAGCACGCTCACTCCATCCTCCACCTGCCCCTCTCTGGTAGAGGGACACTTTGACATCAGGTGAGCACCTAGTCTGGACAGGTGTGTGTTATCGGACAGTGTCACGATTTTTAGCACCAAAAATAATTTTCCTCGAAGCTGGTCTGCTCTTGTTTGAGCAGCATCTGCTTAACAGAAGGAAGTGAAAGTTGAAATTGAATGTGAAAGGCAAAATGAAATGAAAAGTTGCTTTTTCGGCTTTTTCAGTCTGAAGCAGTAGGTGTGAGCAAAGCTTTCAACCCAAGAAAACACCACATATTTGAACAGTTGTGCCTCTCCCATCAAATAAAGCTTCCTTTCTCTCCCTACTTTCGCTCCTGCTTTCTCATCTTTATTCCAAACAAACAGCTATACTTGCCACCATAAAGGTAAAGCGCATCACCTCCTGAGGATTTTTCTCAGAAAACAGGGACTCATTTGTGTCTGTAAAAGATTTAATGGCTGTAGGCTGACTTAAACTGTGTCATCCAGTACTAGAAAGTAGCCAAACAGACATTTATTTGTATGAAAAAGTTCTGGATAATCACTTGAACTTTGTACTTCACACCTTATCTGCACATTTGTACACCATCTTCTTCTCATATTCAGAAAAAGCTACGCATCATTCTTCTACTTAAAATGGCATTGTACAACATCTCTTCTCAACTAATAAATTATCAAACCCGTAAAAAGAGAACTGGAGCGTGTTTTGCTTTGTCATCCATTGATAGCTCAATCAACTGCAGATATTTTGAATACTGAAATAAAAATTAAGATAAAGTACTTTAAACCGTTTACAGCAAATCAATAAGTAGCCGCAATTTCAATGCTTAATCGTTTTCAGTACATGAAGAGCTGCTTGTTTGTGTTTTGCAGACACACTGAGCCGAGTTCAGGAGCGTCCACCCCGGATCTGGACCCCTACAGCCCAGTGGAGAGAAAGAAAACCTTCAGAGGATGCACCTTTGTTCCTGACATACAGGAGATTCGCGTCAGGTCAGAGATGCAACACCTCAAATCCCCACTGAAGCCGTCATCTACTTTACATGAAGCAGTGCACACTATAATATTCAGACAAAAAAAAAACAAAAAAAAAAACAGACGCCTATGATTTAAGGCCAGTTGCTCTAAACTGTTTCAGAATCAAGTGGGTCAAATTATCTCACTGTGGGACAGAGACTAGTTAAAACAAATCACCATTATAGAGAGAAGCCTGAGCCCTGCAGTTGATAAGATGCTCGGCACACGCTTTGTGTCATGCAGGCGAGACTCTTGCTCCTCCTGGGTGCTCATTAGTGAGACAGTCTTCCCACCTCAGTCATGACCACAGAGCACAGAGTCCCTCCCCGTGGTCATTTGCAAATGGAAACACATCTCTCCCAGCTATTCCCAGCCCTTATCTCCTCCAGTCCTGGCACATGCACTTAAAGCTGCAATAAGGGATGATTTAAGTGAGGACTCCACTAATAAAAAAAAAAAAAAAAAAAAAAAAAAAAAAATGCATGTAGACTCAATTATTAAATTATATGCTCATTCCACACATTTGTCAGTCTTCAGTGAAATAGTCCCCATTCATTTTTTATTACTGTTGCTTTAACTTCCCTTGTGCATGTTTTCTTTTTTCTTAAATATATCTATCTACTTGACTTCTTTTTTGCTTGGCTGTACTATTTCTATTTGGGTACTAATTGTACTGTAAGTCATTCTGGATAATAATAGCTCCGACACTGTATTTGTAAATTAAGATGGGGAAGGGAGTCTGGGATTACAAAGAGATTGAGGTGAACATATGAAATGCATGATTATTAAATTAAGCATTATATACGGTATTTTCTCTCACAACTGTAAATTGTAGCATTTTGATTTGGTCTTACACTCATCATTTAAATGAATACACCAAGGTTGTGGGCAAAATAGCCTTTTTCCAACTTACCCAGACTGAGACAAGATGTTTGATGCCATTTTCCCTCTGTGCGTCCAGTGGCTTGATTCCTATGGGTAGCATTTCTTGTTAGGTTCGCATAAAGACTTAGGGCTCTAGTTTCCCGGCGCAGCGCGGGGTGGCGCAGTGAGGCGAACCCCGCGCAGAGCTAGTTTCGACCGGCGAAACGGCAGAAGCGGACAGTTTCCAAGTTTCGCAGGCGGAGGTTCGCCGAGATGGGAGTGGCGGCACAGCGGGGGGAGGTGCCGACAGATTCGGCTTGGCGCAGTGACAGTTTCGTGCCAAAAGGCTTCGCCGAGGTGCGCCAAAAGCTCGCCATCTGAAACCACGTCTACTTTCAGCGCAAGGCGGAGCGGAGCCGGCGCAGTGGAAGTTTGGCTGCCTGGCGCACATCACCAAAACCTCACAATCAGCATAAACGGTGCCAATCTCCTTTGATCTGACATCAGCTGTGACGGGACAGTTGATATGGAGATATATGTATGTGCTGATTGTGATCGTAGCATTGAATAGTGTTTTTTTCGGTATTTATTGCATCGTTCATGTGCCTGACATTCCGGAAGCCTGCCTGTGAGGTTTTGGTGACGTGTCCGCACTGCTCGCCGGTCTCCGCTCCGCGCCTGTCTCCTGAGCTCCGCTCCGCCCGCAGCAATAGACCTCCATGTCAGCTGTGTAAACTTTCATTACGCCGTCACGCAGCGCATTTTAAAGGCAAGGACAGGGGCTCATTTGATTGGTTACATGTGAATCGGCTGTGTCAAACCCACTCCATGCCTTCTCTCCTCCCCTCCGCCGGTAGGAGGGACGGCGGAGTACTTGCGCCACCGAGAACGGCGTGCCAAACTTGGAAAATCCGCCTGGCCACACCCAGTTGGCGAAGCGCATCTGCGCTACGCCCCCGCCTCGCCTGGTCTGCGAAACTAGAGCCCTTAAAGTCTATTGAAGTCACTAGTCTGGCTCTGTCAAAGTGAATAAATATACCTTACTGCAACTCAGAATCTGTCTTAATTACACGTATATGTATGTGAATTACATGTCTTGGAAAAAAAAAAAAAGAGCGTACCTATACCTTCAAGTGTTTGAATCACTGTGATAGATGGAAGCATACATACATGTACTCGGCGGTTACAGTTCCACCATCTAACTTGAACGTCTAACATCTAACACCATCTAAAGTTGGAAAAGGGGTATTTTGCTCAAGTAAAGGAGAACTCCTTTAAGAAAAGTTGTTTCGGGCTTTAACAGCATCTTTCTGAAATCAACCTTCTTCTTATTTTGTGTAGCCCCATTGTGTCAAAGAAGGGCTACCTGCACTTCCTGGAGCCCCACACCAGCGGCTGGGTGAAGCGCTACGTGGTGGTGCGCAGACCCTACGTGTACCTGTACCGCAGTGAGCGGGACAGCGTGGAGAGAGCCGTCATCAACCTGTCATCTGCACAGGTGGAATACAGCGAGGACAAACAGACTTTACTCCGGGTAGGACTGATCTTGAGTTAAAAACGCTTCCGATCGCGTGAGTCTGGACAAATGTCAGTAACCCCACAGCATCTCCTGTCTCTCCAGACTCCCAACACGTTTGCTGTGTGCACCGAGCATCGTGGGATACTGCTCCAGGCCAGCAATGACAAAGAGATGCACGACTGGCTGTACGCTTTTAATCCCTCTGTTAGCTGGCACCATCAGGTGAGCGTCAGTCTGTTATTCCAATGAAAACCTTGCCACGTTAACATTATGTCAGTGCAGCTACTATGGAGTTTAATAACCGGAAGTTACCCAGCTATCTAAAGCAGTGATTTTCAAAGGGGTTCCTCAAGGGACCTTGTGGGGCTCCTCAGCAAAATGAGAGATGGTTGAATTTCTCTGTAATTTAATAATTTAATTCACTTCAATTATTATAATTCTAAATTGAGCCATTATTGTAACATTATGTCTTAATCTAGACATTTTGAATCTGTATGTCAGTGTTGAAGCATACCATCTAAATAATTTAATACTTAACACAAGCCAAAATGTCTTTTCATATCAGGTTTCCTAAGGCAAAGTCACTGCAGACTGGGGTCTTTAGGCTGAATAAAATTCAATGTAGGAGTCCAAAGAATGACAAAGTTTGAATGTGCCTCATGCAGAACAGTAATTTCTGCCCTTTTTGTTAAATGTCATGATGGATTTTGCAAGTGAAACTGCTTTTCTTTATGACACCACACAGTATTTTATACTGTATTTATATTGCCATCAGACTGACACTAAATGCTGGTGCGACTTTGCTTCTCAACTTCTTCTTTGCCCCATCTCTCCTCAGGTCAAAGCTCTCCAGGAGAAAGTCCGCCCAGCCGGTGCAGAGGATGTGAGAGGTGAACCCACCCCGGTGGAAACCGTCAGACGAACAAGACAATACAATCTAAAACCTCCACTGACCGCCCTGCTCTAATGTACATAGACCATATAAACAAACTTATACATAAACCATTTAAATAACCCTCTGTTACGATGACCTTCCCTGTCCTAAACACCGCTCCATCTCATCCTGAAAGCAAAACAGTACTCCCAAGCCATCCTCCTTCTTTTTGCAGTCTCTCTCAGTATCCACCTGAAACCCTGCATGACGTGTGCCCTCCCGACCTATAAAACAGCATAAGACAAACTAACGTCCTGTGCCCATAACTTAGCTTACCTCTGCTGGGAGTTGGGACTAGTTGTGATCAGTCTTAGGTTTCATATACATGTAGAACTCATTTCCGAAGCTACTGATTCCCTTTAGAAAGATAGAGGTAGGCAAAATGTTAACTTTGTGTTAACTCGCTCATCCCTTGTTTTGTTTACTGTATATGAGGCCCAGTCCTAATCCAACCATTCATGTATTTCTTATTAACACCATCAAGCGAGGGGGAATATAATACCGACAGCATCTTTTTCCCCGTCCTCATTCCAGATATTTCTCTGTAGGTGTGTGTTAAGTGCAGGGATGACAGCATTGCCTATATTTCGAACAGCATATACATTACCTCAGTTTGGGAAGGTTTGGTGCTCTAGTCTAGAGTAGTTGTGTCACTTTTATTTGCAGAGGTTTTCAGATAGCATACAGAGGAAGAGGCGGAGTGCTGTTGCAGGTCGTTTGAACGGGAAAGAAGCACGAGGGTATTTGATGAGAGGAAAGGGGAAGAAGTTGCTGGTTTCAGTCTGATTAAAAAAAAAATGTTTTCAACTGTGGTTTAGTGAAAAGGCTAAATTAAGGTAAAGATAACCCACCATCAGAGGAGATATCTCATGTCCTTGCCTTGCTTTTAGCGCGCGTTTTGTATTTACATGTCGAGTTGTGCATATTTTTTTTTTATTTATTGCTCCCAGTTTAGGTTGTGTGCACTGTTACTTATGTACGTCAGGACCTGTTTTCTTGCATGGCACTTTATTATCTTCAGGTAATGTCCTGTATCATTTACTCGGTTGTTTTAACCAAAGCATTACAGTCTTGTCTGAAATGTTTCAAATCCCTTCAGCTGTGCCGTTGTGGTAACACACATTGCATATTTTTAGTGAGATTAATAGGATGTAATTCTAATTGACACCCAGATAAGCTTCTCCCCAAGTTGCCCTCAAATGTTTTACATGTTAAATATGCTGATATGACTGCTGTACATGATTCGTTAGGTTTCTTCTTCTTCTTTCTTTTCTTTTTTTTCTTTTTTTTTTTTTTATCAATTAAGCAATTCCTGTATCTGTTTTGGGCTAGCATAGCTGTGAGATTATATTCACAGATTTGATATTTAAGTCCTTTTGCTCCTGTAGCAGCTAAATGGATTGGACCAAGTCGAGTAGCTGGGACACACTGTTGTATTTGATGATGAAATAGCACTGACAAAGGGGAACTTCACCATGGACTTACAATCTGCTGATAAGAGGGCAGTTGATTTGCGAGTGTGAAAGTGCATTGTCCGTGCACCAGATAGTGCCTCCCTTTCTTCACCTCTTGTCCATCTCCCCTTCGTACGTTTCTTCCTCTCCTCTTGCTCTCCACCTCATCATGTGTTCAGCAGCATCCCAGCATTAGTTGTGTCTTAAGAAGCAAGCTTTTATCTACAGTACTATTAGATTCTACAGATCTTTTTCTATTGATAAGCTATGTTAATGTTTTATT